>NC_092772.1:46067314-46343443 GCF_047496795.1 Chiloscyllium punctatum
GACAAGACCCAATCAGCTATGTAACTTAATAGGGAACTTAACTGATATTTCCTAAAATCTGGGAAGTCCAATCCTCCCCTTGTCTGTGGAAGCTGTAGCTTCTTCAGCTTAATGAGGGGCCGTCTATGATTCCAGATAAAGGAACCCAGCCAGCTATATAATTTACGTAGTGCCAGCCACGGTAGCATCACCGGAAGCATTCTTATAGGGTATAGGAGACGGGACAGGACATTCATTTTAATTAATGCTATTCTACCCAGCCAGGAAATTGGAAGGTCTCCCCATCGCTGGAGGTCCTGCCTTATCCTCTCCAGTAAATGCACAAAGTTAGCCTTGTATAACTGACCAAATACTGGGGTAATAAAAATGCCTAAATATAAGAAGCCCTCCAGGGACCAACGAAAGGGAAAATGGGATCCGTCCACTAAGTGGGGTGTCATAGCAAGGCCACCCATTGACATAGCCTCCGATTTTGAGAAATTAATTTTATAGCCTGAGAATGTGCTAAATGTATTAATAACTTGGATTAAGCGAGGTACAGACATCAGAGGATTACTGAGGAATAGAAGAACATCATCTGCATAAAGGGTAATTTTATGTTTACCTGTACCAATCCTCGGGGCCGTTATATTAGGATCAGCCCGTATAGCTTCTGCTAGTGGTTCAATTATTAGCGTAAATAACAATGGCGAGAGAGGACATCCCTGACGGCAGCCCCTACCCACACTGAAGCTACCCGAACCTAATCCATTGGTAACCACAACTGCTTTGGGATCACTATACAATGTTCAGACCCATTTGGTAAACACCTGTCCAACGCCAAACCTTTCCAATGTGTAAAACAAATATGACCATTCAACCCTATCAAATGCCTTTTCCACGTCTAATGAGACTACTACTCCTGGTATCTTTCCCTGATGACAGGCTTGAATCATATTCAAAACCCTTCTAATATTATTGGATGATCTACGGCCCTTAATAAACCCCGTCTGATCCTCCTTTATGATATGTGGCAGTACCCTTTCTAGTATCAGTGCGAACGTTTTAGAGAGGATTTTAAAATCTACATTTAGCAAGGATATTGGTCTGTATGATGTACAATCTTCTGGATCCTTTCCTTTTTTAAGGATAAGAGAGATATTTGCCTCTTTCAGCGAAGGCGGGAGACAGCCCTGACTATATGCATAGTTATACATGTCCATAAGTGGACCAGCGAATATTTCTGTAAATTCTTTATAGAATTCAGCTTGAAAACCATCTGGGCCAGGTGCCTTACCGCTCTGAAGTTGCCTGATTGCGTCAAGTATTTCTTGGACTGTCAGGGGACCATTTAAGACCGATACCTGTTCCGGAGTTAGGCCCGGAAAGGTCAAATTTTTAAAAAATGATTGCATCCCCCTAGACCTATCTTCACAATCCTACAATTTATATAACTCAGAATAAAATTCTCTAAAGATCGCATTAATCTTTTTATGATCATGAGTCAAAATACCCGTACTTTCCTTGATAGATGTGATAGTTTGAGGGGCCTTTTTTTTTGCAAGAAATGCTAAGTATCTGCCCGGTTTGTCGCCAAATTCATATAACCTTTGTTTTGCAAATAATATTGCCCTCTTAGCCGTTTGAGTAAGCGTAGTGTTTCGAGCTGTCCTAAGGGCCGTAATCCTTTGCAATTTAATAATAGAAGGTCTATCAGCGTATGCAGTTTCAGCTGCTTTTAAGCGAGCTTCGAGTAGACGCTGTTGTTCTCCCTTCAATTTTTTCTGGGTCGCTGAGTAGGAGATGATCAAACCTCGCGTGTAAGCTTTGACAGTCCCCCACATCATTGATGGGTTGCGAGCCGTACCTGAATTAATTTCTAAAAAAGTTTTAAATTCTTGAGAGAAGTACTTTACAAATTTACTACCTTTCATTAGGAAGGGGTCCATACGCCAATGCTGAGGGGATGTCCCATTGTTCCTCGCCTTGGTTTCCATATATACAGCAGCATGGTCGGAAATTGCTATACTACCCATTTTACAGGATGATATGGAATTTAAGAAAATCGAGGGAGCAAAAAACATATCAATTCTGGTATGGCATTTATGTGGATTAGAGTAGAAAGAAAAATCTCTGCCCTGTGGATGAAGACATCTCCATACATCAACTAATCCTAATTCTTTGTTCAGATCCACCAATTGTCTAGATCTTGGAGATACTCCTGCAGTACTCTTGGGAATCCTATCTATTTCCAGATCTATAATACAATTAAAGTCTCCCCCTATAATTGTATGATGGGCACCAAAAGCCATCAATTTTGAAAAGGCTTCCATTATAAATTTAAAGGGGTGTGCAGGGGGGCAGTACAAATTTAAAATCCCATATTCCTCTCCATTTATGAGGGCTTTAATCAAAATATATCGTCCAGATTCATCTTTTATCTGATTTAGGATTTTGAAAGGGAAATTCTTCCGAACAAGAATAACAACTCGCCTGCTTTTTGAGCTAAAAGAAGAAAAAAAGGCCTGATCAAATCCACCCTGTCGTAATTTCAAGTGTTCTTTATCCAATAGGTGTGTCTCCTGTAGGAGAGCTATATCAACTCTTTCTTTCTTAAGATTTGATGATATTTTCTTCCTTTTGACTGGAGAATTTGACATTCCAGGTGCACCACTTAACCGACTGACCAACCATAATCGTCCGGGCAAATCCGAGACCCCTCGCGAGGGGAAACCCTATCCAGAACATCCCGAGCATAGAGCATATAAAATTTACAAAAATAAAGGCTCTCTAATACACTCACAACAGTATAATAAAAAAAACTATTTCTAAATAAAAACAATATAAAACGTATCTAAGTGGAGATTTTCCCCCTTGTTCCCAGGGGTATCACTTCCTCTCCAAAAGTCCATCATATCCTCTCCCAACCGATGCGCTCCTCAATAAAATGAGGAGAATTCAGATATAATACAAAGTTAGAGTTAACAGTGAGCACCCTACCCCCGCCCATACCAACACCTGGATATATTTGGTAATGTTAATACCATATATAAACATATAACTATAAAATTACAACCTCAACAAATAATAATTAAACATAATAATACAAAATAACAAGGGAGAAACAACCCCGCTCCTAAAGACAGAGGTAAAATAGAATAAGGTAACCACCACCCCCCACCAACACTAACCAAAACCCCCAGCGTATATATACATATACATATACACATATATATATACATATACATACATACATATACACACACATATATACATACCCACATATATGCATAAAATAATAAAAGAAACAACCCCAAGGGGGGGGAGGGGGGAAATCAAATCCCTCTCTCCACACCCCCATGATTATATTAAACAGTAAGGTAAGAAAAGAAAGGGGGGGATATAAACCAAAGCGAGGGGAAAGGCAAACCAACATCCATTATCTCTTACAATTTATCTAAGAGAGTCCAAGAATTCCTTAGCCTTTTCTGGCAATCCGAAGCTATACACGGATCCTTCATGGTTAAAGCGTAGCATCGCTGAGTGGTGTAAGGAGTACTGAATATTTAAGTCCCTTAAACACTTCTTCGCCTCGTCGAATGCCTTCCTCTTTTGGACCAGAACTGGAGAAAAGTCCTGGAATAACATGATCTTGGATCCTTTATAGATCATGGCTTGGGGGTCTTTTCCAAGATTTCTAGAAGCTTCTAGGAGTATCTGCCTCTCCCTATAGCTCTGCAGCCGGAACAGGACTGGGTGTGGGCACTGGTTCGAGCCGGGCCCGTGTATTGTGACCCGGTCGGCCCATTCTACCCTTACCTGGCCTGATCCAGCTTCCAGATTTAAAAGCTGTGGCAGCCACCGCTCGAGAAACGCTGTAAGCTGGCCTTCCTCTTCCCGTTCGGGAAGGCCCAGCAAACGAATATTTTTTCTACGACCTCGATTATCGAGGTCTTCAATATGATTCTCTAAGGTCCGGATGCGCTGATCGAGAGTCCGGACCCGATCCACGGCCGATTGCGCTGTAGTTTCGGAGGTCGCGGCCTTTAACTCCGCCCCTCCGACTCGGCGCTCGATTTCTTTAATGTCTCAGTCGTGCTTCTGCAGCGCGGCTGAGAGTGAGTCCCATTGATTTCGGGATTCTTCAATAAAAGTGTCGATCTTCGCATCCAGTTTGGAGATCATTTCTACAAGGCTTGTTACCGGGCCGGCTGTGGACGCCTCTGCTGCAGCTGGAGAGGGGAGGGGGTCCTGCTTGCTGAGAGCTGTGGGCTCCCTTCCCTTTGGTCATTTTTACTAAATATTAGACTGTTTAAATGTCATACTAAGCAACTAATTAAATTTAACAGCTATTATGAATGATTTGGTGAGTGTGGTGGGGGTGGGTGACCCACTTTACCCAAGTCTTGGGAAGAGCACTATAGACTCAGACTTGCTGGGTCGCCGCCATCTTGGATCCCCCCCAATCTCTTTATAAAATCTCTCTCATCTCATCTTAAAGATGTGACCCTTGATCTTGAAATCCCACATCCACGGGAAAAGTACCTACCATTAACCTCACCTGTACACTTAATAATTGTGTAAACCTTTGTAAAGTCGCTTCTCAACCTCATACGCTCCAGTGAAAGAAGTCCTGGCCGATCCAGCCTTTCTTTATAACTCAAACCTTCCACACCCACTAACGTCCTGGTTAATCTCTACTGAACCCTCTCTGGCTCAGCAATATCCTTCCTATAACTGGGTGACCAGTACTGGACACAGCATTCCAGAAGAGGCCTTACCCAATGTCCTGTACAACCTCAAAATGACGTCCCAACTCCTGTACTCAAAGGACTGAGCAATGAAGGCAAGTACGCCAAATGCCTTTTTAACCCTCCCCGACCCCCCCCCCAACTAAATGTGATGCAAACTTCAAAAAATTATGCTATTTTCTTATATTTATCCATGAACCATGTTACTATGTCTGTCTGTTGTCTTTTTTTGCAAAAAGGGGGCTGAAAACAGTTCAGGTTTTCAGGATAGATATTAATTAGATGACTATATTGCTTAATTTTTCTCTGCTAAAATTATTGCATATTTGATCAATTGTGAAGTCTTTTGTTTAAAATACAAAACCAGTGTCTGGAATTAATCATTTGCAAAGTCTGGAATTGATTGTTCAGAAGTCAGGTTAGGGGTGTTCAGCAGTTTTAATTCTCCTGGGTTGTGAATACAGAAGTAGGAAGCTTGCTATGGTTTGGCTGTTGGGACAAAGGGATATGGATTACTTAGCTTTATGAGCCAAGTGATGCTGGAATTGTAAAAACAAAAATGGCTAAGCCAGAGCAGTCCTAGTATTCACAACATAGGAGAGGTTCGATTGCAATGGGGGAAATCTACCAGGATGGTGCCTGGCTGGAAATGTTTGTTATGAATAGTGATTAGACAGGATGGAGCTGTTTTTCTTTGAGAACAGGTTGAGGGGCATGTGATTATAAGGGGCACAGACAGGAAGAGGCCATTGCCCTTGGTGGAGGGATTAAGGAGCATTCACTGGTCTCCCTGCCGACTTCACCTGCGGGAAGTGCACCGAACCCCAGCTCCTCACAGACCGGATTAGGGAACTGGAGCTGGATGAACTTCGGATCATTCGGGAGGCTGAGGGGAGGCCATCGTACTTAATTTACAGGATAAAGGTAGCTGGGTGACCATCGGGAGAGGGAAATGGAATAGGCAGACTGCGCAGGGATCCCCTGTAGCCGTCCCCCCAACAGGAAGTGGACTGTTTTGGATACTGATGAGGGGGAAGGTCTACCAGGGGTAGGCCTTGGCTGCCAGCTCTCTGACACTGACCCTGGCTCTATGGCTCAGAAGGAAAGAGGGCAGAATAGGGGAGCGATCATGATAGGAGATTCACTGGTGAGAGGGACAGACAGGAGAGTCGCGAATGAGACTCCTGGGAGGGTTTAAACTAGTTTGGTAAGGGGGTACGAACCAGAGGATGGTTAGGAGGATGGTGTAGCTAGTGAACAGAGTGTGCAGAGAGTCTGTGAGGAAGGATAGACAATTGACAGGGCAAAGTTGCAGTCAGTGAGATGGGCTGAAGTGTGTCTGTTTTAATGCAAGAAGTGTCAGGAAAAAGGATGATGAACTTGGATGATGAAATGGATCAGTACTTGACGTTGTGGCCATTACAGAGGCTTGGCTATCACAGGGGCAGGAATGGTTATTGGATATTACAGGGTTTAGATGATTCAAAAGGTATAAGGGAGAGAGGAAAAAAGAGGCGGGGGAGTGGCCTTACTCATCAGGGATAGTATCACAGCTGCAGGAAGGGAGGTCGGCGAGGAGAGTTTGTCTACAGAGTCAGTCTGGTTGGAAGTCAGAAACAGGAAAGGAGCAGTCACTTTATTGGGAGTTTTCTACAGGCCCCCCCCAATAGCAACAGAGACACGGAGGAGCAGATTGGAAGGGGAATTTTGGAAAGGTGTAGGTTGTTGTCGTGGGTAACTTCAACTTCACAAATATTGATTGGAACCTCCTTAGCTCAAATAGTTTGGATGGAGCAGGTGTGTCCAGAAAGGATTCCTGACTCGATACATCGATCAGCTGACTAGAAGGGGAGGCCATTTTGGATTTGGTGCTTGGCAATAAACCAGGCCACATGTCAGATTTCTTGGTGGGAGAGCATTTTGGTGATAGTGATCACAATACCCTAATCCTCACTAGAGTCATGGAGAAGGATAGGAGCAGACAGTATGGGAAAGTATTTAATTGGAGGAGGATGTTTTATGATGCCATTAGGCAGAAGCTGGGGCACCTAAATTGGGAACAGATGTTCTCAAAGAAATGCGCAACAGAAATGTGAAGGCTGTTTAGGGAACACTTGCTGAGAGTGCTGGACAGGTTTGTCCCACTGAGGCAAGGAAGGGATGGTCGGGTGAAGGGACCTTGGATGACAAGGGATGTGGAACATCTAGTCAAGAGGAAGAAGGGAACTTACATTAGATTGAGGGAAGGATCAGATGGGGCTCTAGAGGGTTACAAGGTGGCCAAGAGAAACTGAAGAATGGATTTAGGAAAGCTGGAAGGGTAGGATTAAGGAAAACCCCAAGGTGTTCTACACTTAAGGGGAGAACAAGAGGATGGCCAGAGTGAGGGTAGGGCTGATCAGGGATAGTGTTGGGAACTTGTGCCTGGAGTGGGAGGAGGAAGGGCAGGTCCTTAATGAACACTTTGTTTCAGTATTCACTAGTGAGAGGGACCTTGACATTTGTGAGGACAGTGTGAAACAGACTGATACTCTCGAACAGGTTAATGTTAAGAAGGGAGACGTGCTGAAAATTTTGAAAAATGTAAGAATAGATAAGTCCCCTGGGCCAGACAGGATATAGCCAAGGATGCTACAGAAAGTGAGGGAAGAGATTGCTGTGCCTTTTGCAATGATCTTTGCGTCCTCACTGTCCACTGGAGTAGTGCCAGATGATTGGAGGATGGCAAAAGTTATTCATGGTTCAAGAAAGGGAGTAGGGATAATTCTGGGAATTAAAAACCAGTCAGTCTTACATCTGTGTTGGGCAAATTATTGGAGAGGATTCTGAGAGACAGGATTTACAATTTCTTGGAAAACCATATTTTGATTAGAGATAGTCAGCATGGCTTTATGAGGGGCAGGACATGTTCACAAGATTTACTTAATTCTTTGAGAATGTGAGAAAACACATTGATGAAGATAGAGCAGTGGATGGATTTTGTATACATAGATTTTGATATGGTTCCCCATAGCAGCTTTGTTCAGAAAGTAAGGAGGTTTGGGATACAGGGAAATAAGTCTATCTGGATACTGTTATGAAGTTGAAAGCATGTACTGGACCTTTAAGAGAGAGTGAATACTGTTCTGAACTGAGAGCTGACAAGCACCTGTCATATGACTAGATGGCAGTCTCAGAGTGTACTGGGAAATTGAAACTATGTAACATTTGGCTGTGAAATGGATACCTGAATTGGTTGCTGTTTTGACAACAATTCAAATGTAACCAATCAGTTTAAATTATGCCTCAGGATACTAAAACCTAATCGAGTTTAAATTTATTGTTTTGCCAACATCAAATCAATGGGACAGTCCAATGTTGGGAATGCAAAAATGCAGACGTTTTAAAAGTCGGACTGAGCAACTGCCATCAACACATCCAAACTAGGAAACACTCTCTATCAAAAGGTACCTTTTCATATGAAACATATTCACAGTAAAAAGAAAGATGATGACTCAGGGAAATCTTCAGCTAGAAGAAGAAAGACAGCGGCTGTGTGGTTTTGAAATTAAGTTGATGTGATTTTCATAAGTGTTTTATTGGAACAGCATATTGTTCTAGAGCTGGAGGCAGATTGTAAGCAGTTAAGAGAACAGGGGGCTAAGAGTTGTAAATAGTTATTTAATGTTCAATTTGAAGAATAAATTGATATTATTTTCTTCAAATAGTGGAATTTGGGAGTTCTCTGTCACTCACATTTTAACAGATTACGAGGGGAGGTGATCTTTTCTGGGTGTTTGGTTTAACTAACAGAGGTGTTCATCTCCGTGTCATAACAATTTGGGGGCTTGGGTCTGGGATTTGGACAGATCCAGTCTGAGATTTAGAAAGATTTGAACAGTCTGAGGTATGAAAGATCCCAGCAGATTTAAACACTTGTCGATTAGTGGCCTAAATCTTTAAATAAAACGGAGGCGAGACAATTTATATAATTTTGGTTACTTGTGTTTGGTTAAATTAAAAATGAGGAAAATAGCTCTTAACATTGCAAAAGAGATTCTGGGGTTTGAAGATGTTTCCCAAGGTTGCCAAGAATGTTTAGAAATACAAGTGGAAGGCCATACTTTTGGAATGAGAATTGGGTCTAACAAGGGACAAGAGGAAAGCTGAAAGTGTAATGGAGTTGGTCAAGTACTTAGGTGTGTCAGAGAAACAGGCAAGTGCAGGAGAGTTAGACAAACTTAAATTACAAGTGAGGCAAATGGAGTTAGAAGATAAATAAATGGAGAGAAGAGTGATGTTAGATGAAAGAGAGAGAGAGAGACAAAAACAGAGACAAAGAGAGAAAGAAAGATGAGAAAAAAAGAGAGAAAGTTCTCAGCTGAGCAAAGAAAGAAGAAAGCAAAAGAGAGAGGAGAAAGGGAGAGAGAATTTGAACCTCTGAAGTTGCGAATTAGTCAGGAAAGTAAACAGGATAGAGATGACGAGAGAAGGTAGTGATGTATACAAATATGTCAAACATCTTGATGAGAAAGATGTTGAATCCTTCTTTATTTCATTTGAAAAATCAGCTGGGCAGCTGGAGTAGTCAGACAACTTGTAGGTAATGCTAGTTCAGACTAAGCTGGTAGGCAGAGCTCGTGAGGTATTTGCCGCGCTGTCAGATGAGGGATCAAGAGATTATGACGAGGTCAGACAGATTATTTTGAGTGCTTATGAATTGGTACCAGAAACGTATAGATTGTGATTAAGAAACATAAAGAAGGAACCAGGTCAGACTCATGTTGAGATCGAAAGAAGTACACATAGTCATTTTGATAGATGGGTGCGATGGTAAGAATTTGTGTGGATGAACAGAAAGTTCAGGAAGTGATCAGAGCAGCACAAATGGCAGATGAATATACATTAGTGTGTAAGGCAAAATTTAGCTTCCGTCAGGAATTACATCCTGTGAGGGATAGAAATTGGGAGAAGGGGAGATCCTATACTACAAAACAAAGAGTAGAGTACACAGGGAAAAGCTTACCACAGGTTAAAAAAAGAAACCCAAGAGGGTGAAACAGAGGTGAAAGACCTCAGCTGTTTTCACTGTAATGGGGTGGGACATAGAACATTACAGTGCTGGTGGGTCAGGAAGGACGCTGGTAAAAGGGGTTTTCACTGTAATGGGGTGGGACACAGAACATTACAGTGCTGGTGGGTCAGGAAGGACGCTGGGAAAAGGGGTTTTCACTGTAATGGGGTGGGACACAGAACATTACAGTGTTGGTGGGTCAGGAAGGACGCTGGGAAAAGGGGTTTTCACTGTAATGGGGTGGGACACAGAACATTACAGTGCTGGTGGGTCAGGAAGGACGCTGGGAAAAGGGGTTTTCACTGTAATGGGGTGGGACATAGAACATTACAGTGTTGATGGGTCAGGAAGGACACTGGGAAAAGGGGTTTTCACTATAATGGGGTGGGACACAGGGCATTACAGTGCTGGTGGGTCAGGAAGGATGCTGGGAAAAGGGGTTTTCACTGTAATGGGGTGGGACACAGGGCATTACAGTGCTGGTGGGTCAGGAAGGATGCTGGGAAAAGGGGTTTTCACTGTAATGGGGTGGGACATAGAACATTACAGTGTTGATGGGTCAGGAAGGACACTGGGAAAAGGGGTTTTCACTGTAATGGGGTGGGACATAGAACATTACAGTGTTGATGGGTCAGGAAGGACACTGGGAAAAGGGGTTTTCACTGCCAGAAGGTGAGACACATTAAGTCACAGTGCTGGTCATTAAAGAAAGGCATTGTGGGAAAAGAGGTGGTAAAAGATGTTAAGCCAGTGACATTAGTAAAGGTAGTACAGGAAACCCCAAGAAGAGCCGAGGAGCTGCAGGAGAGTGCACAGCCCAGGCAGGGGCTGGGGATGGAGATAGTGCCGATCTCTATAAAGAATCCACCTCTATGCGTAAAGTTTACTCTGAAAGAACAGGGGGAGAAGGACAAGAAGTTATAATTTTGAGAGAAACGGGGTCTAATTAATCTATAATATTAAGAGATGAACGTATAGCAAGAGGTGAACATATGTGCACTCTCTCTGACCTGTTACCCAAGAGAGTAAGTAGTAATCTGTGGGATAGATGGACAGAAATGAAGTGTCCCCTACAAAAGATCAGGTTGGAGAGGCAGATCAGGAGTGGGGCAGTAACAGTGGGAGTGATCGACAGAGTGTTAGTTCCAGGAATGCAGTTTGTTCTTGGGAACGATTTAGCAGGATACAAGTGGGAGTGACACCCCTTGTTGTGGAGAAGCCCAAGAAAGACCAGGGAACTGAGGAGTTAAACGAAAAATACCCTGGAATTTTCCCAGACTGTGTAAGTAACAGATGTAAGTGTCATAAGTTACAGCCAGAAGGAAGAAACTAAAGAGAAAGACAAAGGAGTTGAGGTTTAGTTCACTGACACTCTGTTTGATGTAATGGTACAGGAACAACCTGAACAGGTGGAGGGTCAGGCAGAGGTGTTTAGGCCTGAAAGGCGAACAGAAAGATGAGACAATATATATATATTGAAGCATACTCGGAAAAGGAGGCAGAGAATATTCCTGAGGGTTATTATCTTAAAGACAGAATTCTAAGACAAAAATGGGGACCATGGCAGGTTTAGTGCAGAGGAGAAATGGGCGGAAGTGCATCAAATTGTGTTAGTGGTAGCATCCAGACAGAAGGGGTTATGGGTAGCACATGAACTATGAGTGGGAGGTCACCCAGGTGTGTGGAAGACTCAGGCTGGCTCTGACTGGTCTGGACGGCACAAGGATGTGGTTAACCTTTGCCGTACGTGTCATGCATGGCAAATGGGGGGTACACCACAGTTGTTAAAGTACCTATTCGAGATGGCTCAGGGAATCCCTAATGGATCGACCCATAAGCCTGTCTTGGTTCGTCCCGGAGATCATACTCTGTGGCAGTCTGGAATATAAAACTCTTACAGACAGTTGAGTTTAAATTATTACCTTTATTTACTAATGGCATCAATGTTACACCATAATATAGATACCTACAAGGCAGGCTTGTGTGAAGGGTCTAAAACTATGAGTAGAGTAGTGGTGCCAGCTCTTACCCCTACAAGCTCTCTTAGGCTACACTCCTTATTGCTGCAAACAAGCTGTCTTATTCAGAATTTGGTATTAAAATTACAAAAACGTCACACGTCCTTAGTCAGATAAGCAACAATAAAATGGCAAAAGTTTGCCGAGGAAGAGAAACTCAATGACAGGTCTGACTAATCGAGTTACACACACATCAAAGTGAGAAACCCTGAGCAAGCCAGTTCAAATGGCTTTTTCTACAAAAATCATCTTAGATCCCCAGGATGCAAATTAAGTTCATAACATTCCCAGATCTCGAGCTCCAGAGAACCACGCACAAACATTCAATCCATGAAAAGCCAGTGTTCATTCAACCCAGACCATAAAAGGTTAATCTTTCCACCAGCTTCCCTCCTTTTTCTCTCTCTGTGTCTCTCTGTCTCTCTGATCTCTCTTTGCCTCTCTCTCTCTCTCTCTCTCTCTCTCTGTATCTCCCTTTCTCTCTCTCTGTCAGTCTGTCTCTCTGTCTCTCTCTCTCTCTGTATCTCTCTCTGTCTCTCCCTCTCTCTCTCTCCCTTTCTCTCTCTGTATCTCTCTCTCCCTCTGTCTCTCTCCCTCTGTCTCTCTCTCTCTGTCTCTCTCTCTCTGTTTCTCCCTTTCTCTCTCTCTCTGTCTGTCTCTCTCTCTCACTGTCCCTCTCTCTCTCTCTCTGTCTCTCCCTCTCTGTCTCTCCCTTTCTCTCTCTCTGTATGTCTGTCTTTCTCTCTCTGTCTCTCTCTCTCTGTATCTCTCTCTCTGTTTCTCCCTTTCTCTCTCTCTCTCTCTCTCTCTCACTGTCTCTCCCTCTCTCTCTCTCCCTCTGTCTCTCTCTCTCCCTCTGTCTCTCCCTTTCTCTCTCTCTCCCTCTGTCTCTCTCTCTCTCTCTCTCTCTCTCCCTCTCTGTCTATCCCTTGCTCTCTCTCTCCCTCTGTCTCTCTCTCTGTCTCACTGTCTCTCTCCCTCTCTGTCTCTTGAACCCTTCAGTCAGTGAATGTAATTTACAAAAGAGTGTTTTCTCTCTCTCACTCATATATAAACATCTTCCTTACTATGTCAGTTTCAGCCTTCATGTTTTCCTGTATTGAGCTGTAATGTTCGATGTAATACAGAATTGGATAGCCCATAGAAGACAGAGGGTGGCGGTAGATGGAAAGTATTCCGCCTGGAGCTCAGTGACCAGTGGGTGTTCCACAGGGATATGTGCTGTTCTGGGGCCCCTGCTCTTTGTGACTTTTATAAATGACTTGGATGAGGAAGTGGAAGGGTGAGTTAGTAAGTTTGCCGATGACACGAAGGTCGGTGGAGTGGTGGAGAGTGTGGAGGGCTGTTGGAGGTTACAACGGGACAGTGACAGAACTGAGCTGATAAATGGCAGAGTTCAACCTGGAAAAGAGTGAAGTGATTCATTTTGGAAGGTTGAATTTGAATACAGAATACAGGATTAAAGGCAGGATTCATGGCAGTGTGGAGGAACAACGGGATCTTGGGGTACATGTTCCTCGAAGTTGCTACGCAGGGCTATTGAAAAGGCATATGGTGTATTGGCTTTCATTAGCAGGGAGATTGAGTTTAAGAGCCATGAGGTTATGCTGCAGCTCCATAGAGCCGTGGTTAGACCACACTTGGAATATTGTGTTCAGTTCTGGCTGTTTCATTATAGGAAGGATGTGGAAGCTTTAGAGAGGGTGCAGAAGAGATTTCCCAGGATGCTGCCTTGATTGGACAGCATTTCTTATAAAGAAAGGTTGAGGGAGCTAGGGCTTTCCTCATTGGAGCAAAGAAGAATGAGAGGTGACTTGATAGAGGTGTACAAGATGTTGAGAGACATAGATAGAGTGGATAGTCAGAGACTTTTTCCAAAGGCGGGAATGGCTATCACAAGGGAGCATAATTTTAAGGTGATTGGAGGAATGTTTAGGGGAGATGTCAGAGGTAGGTTCTTTATACAGAGAGGGTGAGGGTGTGGAATGCACTGCCACCAGTGGTAGTAGAGTCAGACACATGAGGGACATTTAAACAACTCTTGGGCAGGCACATGGAGGATAGTACAATGAAAGGTATGTGGGTTAGTCTGATGATAGAGTAGGATAAAGGATTGGCACAACTTCAAGGGCCGAAGGGCCTGTTCTATATTCTATTCATTTTGTATAAATGATTGTGAGTTAGTGTTAATCCCACATGGATAACTGAGGTGACGTCCTCTCTCAGAGCTCCCCAACGTTCGTCCCCTTTCGAAATGGTGGGGTCTCTCAGCTCCTGTGATTTTCTGCAGCTTGACTCTGCTTGATATTGAAACCTGATCTGAGCATGTTTGTCCATTCAGTCCAGTAGACGGACAGCCTACCTGGTCCTCAATATTGATATTTCTCTCCTCAGCTGGACTGATGCTGGAGTGGCAAATCGACACTCCACATAACGTGACAGCACAGGAAGGTTCCTGTGCACGGATTCCATGTCATTACATTTATCCTTCAAAGCTGGTAAACCAAACGCGGGTTGGAATCTGGTTTAATAACGAGAAACCGGTCACAGCACCGATAGCCTTTCACTCCTGGGATCACAGCAAAGAGTTGCCACATTTCCGACATCGGACCTGGCTGTCTGGAGACCTGAACGATGGAGACTGCTCCCTGATTATAAACAACATCAGACAGGAAGATGCAGGAGCTTATTTGTTCAGAGTAGAATTTGAGGGAATGCATAAATACAGCTACTATCCTGTAACCCAGCTCTATGTTTCAGGTCAGTGATATATTATAATTACTCACTAGTTCACATCCAACACTCAGTTGAAAACGACACAATCCTGTGTGTGGTTTGCTAATTTCATGATTTGGATACCCTGTGTTGGGATATTTCGATTACCACTCTACTCCACAAACTGTACAGTTTGATCCAATCATCGTATTGCTACCCTATCACACCATTAGCCAGAACTTTTGTAAATTTCACCAGGTTTCTACAATAGACAGAAAAATAGCCTGTTTATTATAATCAGGCTGTATTGTGAAAAAAAAGTGGGAAAAATTGTTCCCACATGAGGTACGTTCCAGAGTTAAACAATCTCCCATTAATTTGAATGGAAATGAAAGAAATAGTGAGATATCTGGTTGGAAAAGATTCCATCAGGCAAACGCAGCATGGATTCAGGAAGGGAAGATCGTGTTTGACAAACCTACTGGAGTTCTTTGAGGATGTGAGAAGCACGGTGGATGGAGGGGACCAGGTAGATACTCTATACTTGGATTTGCAGAAGGCATTCGATAAGGTGCTGCAAAAAAGACTCATCTATAAGCTGAATGGAATCGCGGGAATGTACTAACATGATTAGAGGACTGGTTAACCAATAGAAAACAGAGAGTCAGAATAAGTGGGTGTTTCTCTGGTCAGAGATCAGTGGTGAGCAGGAGGTGGTAGGGTTCAGTGCTGTCCCTGCAACTGTTCATGATATATATATATACATGATTTGGAAGAGGATACAGAGTGTAATGTATCCAAGTTTGCTGAGGACATTAAATTGAAAGGAAAGGCAAACTGTGCAGAGGATGGGGAGGCTCTGCAGAGAAATTCAGATAGGTTAAGTGAGTGAGCAAGAGTCTGGCAGATGGTAAATGTTGGTAAATGTGAAGTTATCCACTTTGAAAGTAAACATAGTAGGTCAGAGTATTATTTAAATGGTGAAAGATTGCAGCATGCTGTGGTGTAGAGGGACTTAGGAGTGCTCGTACATGAATTGCTAAAAGTTGATTTGCAGGTGCAACAGGTCATCAGGAAGGTGAATGGAATATTGGCTGCCATTGCTGGAGGGATTGAATTGAAGAGCAGGGAGGTTCTGCTGCGATTGTACAAGGTATTGGTGAGGCCACACCTGGAGTATTGTGTATAGTCCTGTCTCCTTACCTGAGGAAGCATATACTGGCTTTGGAGGGTGATGCAGAGGAGGTTCACCAAGTTGATTCAAGAGATGAGGAGACTATGAGGAGATACTGAGCTGCTTGGGACCGTATTCACTAGGATTTAGAAGAATGAGATGGAATCTTAAAGAAACATATAAAATTATGAAAGGGATAGATAGGATAGAGGCAGACTAGTTGTTTCCATTGGTGGGCGAGACTAGGACTCGGGGACATGGTCCCAAGATCAGAAGGAGTAGATTTAGGACAGGGATGAGGAGGATTTGTTTTTCCCGGAGAGTAGTGAATCCATGGAATTCTCTCCCCAAGGAAGCAGTAGAGGCAGCTTCGTTAAATATTGTCAAGACACACTTGGATGGGTTTTTGCATGGTAGTGGAATGAAGGGTTATGGGGGTCATGCAGGAAGGTGGAGCTGAGATGATGGATGGATTAGCCATGATCTTACTGAATAGCAGAGCAGGCTAGATGGGCCAAATGGCTTCCTCCTGCTTCTATCACATGTCAAACACCATACAGCTCTGCAGAGGTGATGTTATTTTTAAAATCCAAGCGGGGAATCAAATACACTCATAGGCCAAGGATCTCTTCTCAAAGAATAAAATAAGTTTCCAGCTGATAAGAGTTTTTGAAATACTTATCTTGTAACATATGATGTCCACCACAGAATGTTTGGAATATCTTCAGAGGGATGGGAAATCAGTGAGATTGAGGTTTCTGAGCAGATGTAAGAGTCCAGGTTTCAGGGCTGTTGAGATTGTCAAAAATCCAGATATTTGGAACTTTCTCAACTTCCAATACCTGAGAGAAACAGAAAACAACTCCAGAAAAGTGTTGCTAAAAACTTTCAGCCCATATGTTCCAGACAAGTTTGTCCAACCATCAACCTTCACACTAATCCCTCTTAAAAGCTTCAGTAATAAACAGGTGAGTCACAGCTCGCGTTCCTGTTGAACAATTCCCAGAAGTCATGTCTTATTAAAGCTTAGTAAACCCTTTTTCAATCCAAAACATCTATATGGTCATATATTTCATCTGGTGTTGGCCTTGAATTATAAATTATGTATCACCAACATGACTCCTGCCTTGGGAAAAAGGGCAGCATGGTGGCACAGTGGTTAGTACTGCTGCCTCACAGCACCAGGGACCAGGGTTCGATTCCAACCTTGGGTGACTGACTGTGTGGAGTTTGCACATTCTCCCCGTGTCTGCGTGGGTTTCCTCCGGGTGCTCTGGTTTCCTCCCACAATCCAAAGATGTGAACTGGCCATGTAAATTGCCCATTGTGTTCAGGGATATGTAGGCTGGGTGCATTAGTCAGGGTAGGGTAGGGGAATGGGCCTGGGTGGGTTATTTTCAGAGGGTCGGTGTGGACTTGTTGGGCCGAAGGGCCTGTTTCCACATTGTAGGGATTCTAATTCTAACACCATTTCCAAATACATGTCATTGTGTTGTAAACAGAAGAAGAAATAGGAATGGAAGTAAGGCCATTCGGCCCATCGAGTCCACTTTCCACTCAATCATGGCTGATGGGCATTTCAACTCCACTTACCCGTACTCTCCCCGTAGCCCTTAATTCCTTGTGATATTAAGAATTTTTCAATCTCTGCCTTGAAGACATTTAACGTTCTGGCCTCCACTGCGCTCCGCGGCAATGAATTCCACAGGCCCACCACTCTCTGGCTGAAGAAATGTCTCCGCATTTCTGTTCTAAATTGGCCCCCTCTAATTCTAAGGCAGTGCCCACGGGTCCTGGTCTCCCCACCTAACGGAAACAATTTCCCAGCATTCACCCTTTCTAAATCATGCATTATCTTGTAAATTTCTATTAGATCTCCCCTCAACCTTGTAAACTCTAATGAATACAATCCCAGGATCCCGAGCTGTTCATCGGCCTACCATTCCAGGCTTCATCTGTGTGAATCTCCACTGGACACGTTCCAGTGCCAGTATGTCCTTCCTGAGGTGTGGGGCCCAAAACTGAACACAATATTCTAAATGGGGCCTAACCAGAGCTTTATAAAGTCTCAGTAGCACAATGGTGCTTTTATATTCCAACCCTCTTGAGATAAATGACAACGTTACATTTGCTTTCTTAATCACGGACTCAATCTGCAAGTTAACCTTTAGAGAATCCTGGACTCACACTCTCAGATCCCTTTGTACTTTGGCTTTATGAATTTTCTCACAGTTTAGAAAATACTCC
Source organism: Chiloscyllium punctatum (assembly GCF_047496795.1). NCBI lineage: Eukaryota > Metazoa > Chordata > Chondrichthyes > Orectolobiformes > Hemiscylliidae > Chiloscyllium > Chiloscyllium punctatum. Next base: position 46,085,252 of record NC_092772.1, read on the forward strand.
ATGAGAATGTCTACGAAAATCACAAAAGAAAATCAGATTTACATACATTCATCTTCATTCACAATAACACAGATACAGCTTCTGATGACTTTATTAATCACCAAACTAATCCTGCACAGTAACATTCCTGACAATTCATCTGCATCGATGCATATTATCCAGTTCAGGTATAGAAGCAATTCTTTGTATGATTGAATGAGCAAACTCCAGAGAAAATAATTGGCATAGTAACTTGTAAATTTCTCTACAAAGGCCAATAGATTATTTCGTGGTCATGAAGGACATAAACTTTGAAATGTTTCAGAGCTAGTAGCAAGAGCAAATTTCTTTTTTCCAATGTTCAGACCTTTTTGACGCTGATCCAGTTCCTGTGAAAAGTGCCATGTTTGCTCCCTTATGTCCGATTTGCATTGAGACTGTAACCCGCCCTAAGTCACATTGTAAATGGTGATCACCTTAAAGGGGCTGGAGGTCAGGCCTACAAGGAAGAACCAATCCTGGGAACTGGGCTGCTTCTGGGCAATGTGTCGAACAGTGACATGACAGCAGAGACATGGATTAATTGTTTGTTGCTAAGCTGCTATTTAGATGACTCATCCAAATGCTGCTGTTCAGGTCTATTTTGCAACACTGGTCATATTGAAAAATGTACATTTGTAACCTGGAACTGGGAAAGCAAAATTTCTAGGCAGGCGTGAAAGTGAATATGTAAACATGGGCCAAAGGTTTCTCCTTTTCCTCTCATTGTCAATTATTAGTTAATTTTACAAGAATAATGCTAAAGTAAATAAAGTTACCAAAGGCAAAGTCATCTAAATAATGTATGGGATATTGTATGGTCACCTCGGTCGAGTAGACTCCCTGTCCTATGGTGTACAGGGAATCATGGAGCCTTCTTATGGTCTGGACCAGCCCAACTGCAGGAAGTTACAGTGGCTGCACAAGCTTGAACTCTGGGTTTCAGTGCTCGAGCAGCAGCTCCAGTTACTGAGCTGTGTCTGTGAGGCAGACAACAAAATGGGTAGTACATTCAGGGAGGTGGTCATTGCAAACGTCAGGGGTCAACAGGCGGATAGAGGATGTGGGAACACCCGGCAATCTCAGAGAAACAGGCAGGTAATGCAGGAATGGGAAGGGTTTGGAGGGATATGGGCCGGGTGCTAGCAGGTGGGACTAGATTGGGTTGGGATATCTGGGTCAGCATGGACGGGTTGGACTGAAGGGTCTGTTTCTATGACTCTGTTGTCTCTAAACGTTCCTTCTGTGTCATTTGGTCTGTTGGTCACCAGGTTTCCAAGGAGCACCTGCCCTTCCTACCCATTTTGATCGTACCAACTTAGACCATAGTTCTCACTCACCCAGAAGGATTGTCCGGTGATATCATTGAATGTGGGAGCAGGGAGGCAACTCGCTACCTTAGAGACATGTTGACGGCTACAGAAATGTCCCCAAACTAAATCCCCCTCCCCCCCTCGGTATTGCCCTTCCACTCCTCCCTCAGCCCTTCCATACACCCATGGTACCACGGCCTTGTGAGTTGACATGCTCCTCTGGGGATCTGTTACTGTCACGGTGCGTGGGCCCTCTGAGAATTCCTGCATTACCTGCCTGTTTCTCTGAGATTGCCGGGTGTTCCCACATCCTCTATCCGCCTGTTGACCCCTGACGTTTGCAATGACCACCTCCCTGAATGTACTACCCATTTTGTTGTCTGCCTCACAGACACAGCTCAGTAACTGGAGCTGCTGCTCGAGCACTGAAACCCAGAGTTCAAGCTTGTGCAGCCACTGTAACTTCCTGCAGTTGGGCTGGTCCAGACCATAAGAAGGCTCCATGATTCCCTGTACACCATAGGACAGGGAGTCTACTCGACCGAGGTGACCATACAATATCCCATACATTATTTAGATGACTCATCCAAATGCTGCAATTGTACCAGCCTCCACCACATCCTCTGGCAGCTCATTCCATACACGTACCACCCTCTGGGTGAAAAAGTTGCCCCTTAGGTCTCTTTCATATCTTTCCCCTCTCACTCTAAACCTATGCCCCTCTAGTTCTGGACTACCCGACCCCAGGGAAAAGACCTTATTTATTTACCCTATCCATGCCCCTCATAATTTTGTAAACCTCTATAAGGTCATCCCTCAGCCTCCGACGCTCCAGGGAAAACAGCCCCAGCCTGTAGCTCAAATCCTCCAACCCTGGCAACATCCTTGTAAATCTTTTCTGAACCCTATTCAAGTTTCACAACATCTTTGCAATAGGAAGGAGACCAGAATTGCATGCAATATTCCAAAAGTGGCCTAACCAATGATCTGTAGAGCTGCAACATGACCTCCCAACTCCTGTACTCAATACTCTGACCAATAAAGGAAAGCATACCAAACACCTTCTTCACTATCCTATCTATCTGCGACTCCACTTTCAAGGAGCTATGAACCTGCACTCCAAGGTCCCTTTGGTTAGGGGACGGTGACCATTGTATCATACGGATTAAGATGGAACTGGAAAAATGGTATACATACGGATAAACACATGGGTGAAAATGAGGTAGTGTAGGAACGATAGCTTCAGATTGGTTCCACAGGTCGGTGCAACATTGAGGGCTGAAGGGCCTGTACTGCGCTGTAATGTTCGATGTTCTATCAATCAACAGGCAGAGACCAGGATTCTATGGAATAAGGGCAGAGTTGGATAGATTGGGTCCAAATAACTCTGATGTTGCAGCTATTACAGAGACTTGGTTGAGAGAGGGACAAGCTTAATGTTCCAGGATTTAGATGGTTAAGGTGTGATAGAGAGTGTCGTAAAAGGGGTAGGGAACTTGTGTTAATGATAGGGAGAATATTACCATGGTACTGAGGGAGGACAACATGGAGGGCTCATCCAGTGAGACATGGGTGGAGCTCAGGAAAAGGTATGGTGTAGTTACTTTGATGGGATTGTACCACAGGTCACCAATAGCCAGGTGACAGAGGGACAGAGAGGTGGACAGGGTTATGCAAAGATGTGAAACCCACAGAATTGCTGCGGAGTGTGATTTGATTTTTCTTTATTTTGGCTGGAACTCACTCGGTGCCAGGGGCATGGATTGCGGGCAATTTGTAAAGGTTTTCCAGAGCAGTTTTTCATATAATATGCACATAGGGAAGGGGCCATACTAAACTATTGGGTAGTTAGCCCCGTCAGCTGATTGAAGTTTCAGCGCAGGAGCACTTCAGGAACAGCAGCTATAATTCTGTAAGTTTTTTGTTACTTATGGATAAGGATTGGAGTAGTCCTCAGGTGAAACTGGGGAAAGGCGAACTATCCCAATATTTGGCAGGAACTGGGGAATGTATACTGGGAGCGGCTTTTTGAGGGTAAATTCACATCGGGCAGAGAGCTCAGAACAATACAGTGCAGAGCAGGCCCTCGATACTGCACCGACCTGTGGACTAATCTAAGCCCATCCCCCAACACTATCCCAAAGTCATCCATGTGCTTATCTAAGGATTGTTTAAATCTCCCTAATGTGGCTGAGTTAACTACATTGGCAGGCATTATCACTCTCTGAGTGAAGAATCTGCATCTGACATCTGTCTTAAATCTAACACTGATTAATTTGTAGCTATGCCCTCGTACAATCTGACGTCATCATCCAAGGAAAAAGACTTTCACTGTCTACTTTGTCTCATCCCCTGATCATCTTGTATGTCTCTATCAAATCCCCTCTTAGCCTCTTCTCTCCAATGAGAACAGACCCAAGTCTCTCAGCTTTTCCTCATAAGACCCTCCCTCCAGACCAGGCAACATCCTGGTAAATCTCCGCTGCACCTTTTCCAATGCTTCCACATCCTTTTTGTAATGGGGCGAACAGAACTGTACACAATGTTCCAAGTGTGGCCACACCAGTGTTTTGTAAAGTTGCAGCATGATATTGCGGCTCCAGAACTCAATCCCTCTCCCAATGAAACCTAACACACCATACGCCTTCTTAACAGCACTATCCGCCTGGGTGGCAACTTTCAGGGATCTATGTACATGGACTCCAAGATCCCTCTGCACATCCACACTACCAAGAATCTTTCCATTGACCAAGTACCTGCCATCCTGTTATTCTTCCCAAAGTGCATCACCTCACATTTAGCTGCATTGAACTCCATTTGCCACCTCTCAGCCCAATTCTGCAGTTTACCCAAATCCCCCTGCAACTTGTAATGTTCTTCCACACTGTCCACTACTCCACCGACTTTAGTGTCATCTGCAAACTTACCAACCCATCCACTATGCCTGCGTCCAAGTCGTTTATAAAAATGACAAACTTTATGAAAACAACAAGCATTTAAAGGCCAGGTAACTAGCATTCAGGACCAACATGTTCCTGAATTTGAAGTGGCAAAGAACCAAGCAAGTAATTTGGAAGGCTAAAAGGGACCAAGAAATGTCTTTGGCACACAGGATTCAGAAAAATTCTAAAGGCATTTCATGCAGATACAAGGACTAAGAGGATGGTGAGGCGAAAATGGAGACCTATTCAAGGACAGAGGAGGGTCATAGTCATAGAGTCATAGAGATGTATAGCATGGAAACAGACCCTTCGGTCCAACCCGTCCGTGCCAACCCAGATTGGGTGGAGCCAGAAGACCTGGGTGAGGTCTGTAGATTGATGTTCATGAAGGAGAAGAGCATGGTAGATGAGTTCAGAGAGGGCATGCTGATATTCTAAGGGATAGTGATATTAAAACAAAAGGTGTTGTTGGATGTTAAGGTAGACATACCCCAGGACTTGATAGAATCTATCTCAGCATTCTAAGGTGAGGAAACTCCTGGGGCCAATTGCTGGGGCGTTGGACAAATGTTTTAGAGTCATAGAGCTGTACAACACAGAAACAGACCTTTCGGACCAACACATCATTCCCAACGAGATATCCAAAATTAATGTTGTTGCATTTGCTAGCACTTGGCACATATCACTCTAAACCCTTCCAATTCATGTACCCCCAGCCTTCACCACTTCCTCTGACAGCTCATTCCATACACGCACCACCCTCTGTGTGAAAACATTGTCCTTTATGTCCCTTTATGGTGGCACAGTGGCTCAGTGGTTAGCACTGCTACCTCACAGCAAGAGGGACCGGGGTTCAATTCCACCCTCGGGTGACTGACTGTGTGGAGTTTGCACATTCTCCCCGTGTCTGCGTGGGTTTCCTCCAGGTGCTCCGGTTTCCTCCCACAGTCCAAAGATGTGTAGGTCAGGCTAAATTGCCCGTAGTGTTCGGTGCATTAGTCAGAGGGAAATGGCCTGGGTGGGTTACTCTTCAGAGGGTCGGTGTGGACTGGTTGGGCTGAAGGGCCTGTTTTCATACTGTTGGGAACCTAAAATAATCTAAATCGTTCCCCTCTCACCCTAAACCTATGCCCTCTAGTTCTCCCACTGCAGGGAATGTATCCTGTTGAATCACAGATCCCAGAAGACTGTGGAATAGCCAATTTTGTTCCTTTGATTCAGAAAGACAACAGGAATAATCTGGGAAATTACAAGGTCAGTGGCAGGGAAATTATTGAGGAAGGTTCTTAGGAACAGGATTTGCTCACATTTGGAAAAATATGGATTTATTAGCAATAGAGTAAGGGAAGGTATATTGATGTAAAATAATCCATTCTCTGTGTGTAAGATTTCACAGATAAACCCACGATATTCCCTGTGGAAATTATCGCAGGAAAGTGTGTGAGTCTAAGCTGTATCTTCAACCCAACGTGCAATGGAACAGCACCTGCCTTAACCTGGGACACTCCCAGTGCTGCACATGGATCACTCTCAAACACTGTCACTCAGCATGGGGTCACTCTGAGCTATACTTCTGTTCGGAGTCTGACACCGTCACTCAGACACCAGGGACAGACCCTCACCTGCAGAGTGAGTTATCAGAGCAGACCCTCGTACTGACAGTGCAATGTAAGTATGGACACGTTTCATTCAACATCCGCTGGAATTGCTTACAGCAACCCAATGTCCCACAGTCACAGAGGTCTAAAGAACAGAAAAGACCCTTCAGCCCATTGCTGTACTAACCCAAACAACTCCTAATGGTTCTCGTTCCTTTTCCCAGCACTTGGCCCAAGGCCTAGTACGCTTTAGCATCACCAACACACATTGAAATATTTCTTCAATGTTATCAGCAGGCAACAATCTCGTGATACTATCTCGAGCCCAGATAATGTTCTGGGAACCCGGTTTCCCAGGGCAGATGGGGAATTGGAGTTCAGTAACGAATCTGACGTTAAGTGACTCATGATGAAAACCCCATCTGGGTCACTGATGTCCTTGAGGGAAGGAAGCTGTCACCCTTACCTGGTCTGGCCTACATGTGACTCCAGACCCTCAGCAATGTGGTTGGCTCTGAACTGTGTTCTGGGCAATTAATGTCGATGCTGGCCCAGCCAGCGATGCCCTTATCCCTAACACATGGGGCAGCACGATGGCTCAGTGGTTAGCACTGCTGCCTCACAGCACCAGGGACCCGGGTTCAATTCCTGCCTCAGGCGACTCTCTGTGTGGAGTTTGCACATTCTCCCCGTGTCTGCGTGGGTTTCCCCCAAGTGCTCCGGTTTCCTCCCGCAGTCCAAAGATGTGCAGGTTCAGTGGATTGCCTGTGCTAAATTGCCCCACACTGTCTAAGTGGGGTAGCCATGGGAAACGTACTGATAATGTGGGTCTTGGTGGGAGGCTCTTCAGGGAGTCAGTGTTGACTCGAGCCAAATGAATGAATAAATGAATGAATATTTAGAAAGACAGTTTCTGTCTCCTCCGCCCTTTCAGAAAGCCAAATCCAGAGTCTCACCACTGTCTGGGTGAAGAAATATTTCCACGCTTCTCCCTTAAACTCCTGGTCATTGATCCCTACCCCCACAGGAAGAGTCTCTTCCATGCTCCCCAATATATGTACGTCATATATCCGTGTCAAAAATCATGGCCCCCTTCAGTTTGCTCTGCCTCTAAAACAAGCCATCCCAGTCTGTCCAATCACTTCCTCGTAACGAAAACCCTCCAGTTCAGAGAACATCCGAATAAATCTCCTCTGCCCCCTCTCCAGTGAAATCCTGGTCCTCCTGTGATGTAGATTCCAGAACGACACACAATACTCTAGTTGTGGCCTAACTAACATCTGATGTAGAGGTGCTGCACACCAGGTTTTAATTGAGCAATATTGAGTGAAGGGCTTTTGTCCGAAACATCGATTTTCCTGCTCCTCGGATGCTGCCTGACCTGCTGTGTTTTTCCAGCACCACTCTAATCCAGACTCTGATTTCCAGCATCTGCAGTGCCCACTTTCACCTCATAGTTTTTTGACGTCTGACCGAGAGGGCAGAGTCGCCTTTTGATATTTATCATGATTGGAAATTCTCCACCCTCCTGACCTCGGTGCAATGTGGGAAGGTACAACAGGCCAGATTTGGAGTAGGACATAGATCTCTGAGGGTACCAGCTGCTGGAGGGGGTGACAGAGATAAGGAGGGGGTTTGGGGCTGGAGGGGGTTACAGAGATAGGGAGGGGGTGTAGGGGCTGGAGGGGGTTACAGAGATAGGGAGGGGGTTTGGGGCCAGAGGGGGTTACAGAGATAGGGAGGGGGTGTAGGGGCTGGAGGGGGTGACAGAGATAGGGAGGGGGTGTAGGGGCTGGAGGGGGTGACAGAGATAGGGAGGGGGTGTAGGGGCTGGAGGGGGTGACAGAGATAGGGAGGGGGTGTAGGGGCTGGAGGGGGTGACAGAGATAGGGAGGGGGTGTAGGGGCTGGAGGGGGTGACAGAGATAGGGAGGGGGTGTAGGGGCTGGAGGGGGTGACAGAGATAGGGAGGGGTGTAGGGGCTGGAGGGGGTGACAGAGATAGGGAGGGGGTGTAGGGGCTGGAGGGGGTTACAGAGATAGGGAGGGGGTGTAGGGGCTGGAGGGGGTTACAGAGATAGGGAGGGGGTGTAGAGGCTGGATGGGGTTACAGAGATAGGGAGGGGGTGTAGGGTCTGGAGGGGATTACAGAGATAGGGAGGGGGTGTAGGGTCTGGAGGGGATTACAGAGATAGGGAGGGGGTGTAGGGGCTGGAGGGAGTTACAAAGATAGGGAGGGGGTGTAGGGGCTGGAGGGGGTTACAGAGATAGGGAGGGGGTATGGGGCTGGAGGGGGTTACAGAGATGGGGAGGGGTGTAGGGGCTGGAGTGGTTACAGAGATAGGGAGGGGTGTAGGGGCTGGAGGGGGTTACAGAGATAGGGAGGGGGTGTAGGGTCTGGAGGGGATTACAGAGATAGGGAGGGGGTGTAGGGGCTGGAGGGGGTTACAGAGATAGGGAGGGGATGTAGGGGCTGGAGGGGGTTACAGAGATGGGGGGATGTAGGGGCTGGAGGGGTTACAGAGATAGGGAGGGGATGTAGGGGCTGGAGGGGGTTACAGAGATGGGGGGATGTAGGGGCTGGAGGGGGTTACAGAGATAGGGAGGGGGTATGGGGCTGGAGGGGGTTACAGAGATAGGGAGGGGGTGTAGGGTCTGGAGGGGGTTACAGTGATAGGGAGGGGGTGTAGGGGCTGGAGGGGGTTACAGAGATAGGGAGGGGGTGTAGGGTCTGGAGGGGATTACAGAGATAGGGAGGGGGTGTAGGGGCTGGAGGGAGTTACAGAGATAGGGAGGGGGTGTAGGGGCTGGAGGGGGTAACAGAGATAGGGAGGGGGTATGGGGCTGGGGGGGGTTACAGAGATGGGGAGGGGTGTAGGGGCTGGAGGGGGTTACAGAGATAGGGAGGGGGTGTAGGGTCTGGAGGGGATTACAGAGATAGGGAGGGGGTGTAGGGGCTGGAGGGGGTTACAGAGATGGGGGGTGTAGGGGCTGGAGGGGTTACAGAGATAGGGAGGGGTATAGGGGCTGGAGGGGGTTACAGAGATAGGGAGGGGGTGTAGGGGCTGGAGGGGGTTACAGAGATAGGGAGGGGGTGTAGGGTCTGGAGGAGGTTATTGAGATGGGGTGTGATTTGAAAACAAGGATGGGAATTATAAGTTCCCTGTTCAACTAATGACAGAGTGTAATTGTTGAATCCAGTTGTGAAGTTTTCGTTGTGCCGAGGTTTCGAGGGTGGGAGATGGGAAAGCATTGAGCTTGGATTGAACCAAAACACTGATGAAACCTTTGGCGTTAACTCTTCTGTTCTTGACTGATTGCTGTCTTTTCCTCCTCAGATGGTCCAGTGTTTTCCCGAGAGTTGGAATGCGCTCGGAGGGCAGAGGGGATTACCTGCATGTGTGCGGCCAACTCCAACCCTCCTGGAGACCTCACCTGGCACCTGCCCCATGCCAACCTCAGTGGGAACCAAACCCATGGAGACTTTGTATCGCAGCAGCTCAGAGTGGGGCATCTGGTGATGGGCTCGCTGACCCTGACAGGGCACCTGGAGGAAGAGGAAACGATAGCCTCCTGCTCGGTTCGAAACCCGCACGGGGCAGCCACGCTCAAGGCATATTTTTGGGTCAAAGGTGAGAGTATCGCTCAGGATTGAACCCTAGAATCTGCCTCTGCGCTCTCTCTCCACCTCCTTTAAGATGCTCTTTCCCACCAGCCTCCTTGACCAACCTGTGACCACCACAAGACTGGATACAATTCAACTCAGACCATTCAGGGAAGGGTATCAGGAAGCACTTTCTTCACACTTACTGGGACTGGTGTCTCAGCACGGGCAGCAGGCAGAGTGGGGGGCTGTGGCAGGACTGTTGTGGCTAGTGGTGGGTGTGTCAAATACACTTGTGGGAAGACGGCTCAGAACTGGGTACAGGGATGTCAAAGCCAGCGTTGTGATGGGGCAGGGGGGAGGGTGTGAAAGTTGACAGTACATGGGGTGGGGACACTGTTGGGGAATGCAGGGCAGCGAAGCAGAGGAGTTGAATCTCTTATTTTTGAATTGGAGGCATATCATAGATTCCCTACAGTGTGGAAACAGGCCCTTCGGCCCAACAAGTCCACACCGACCCTCCAAAGAGTAATCCGCCAAGACCCATTTCCTATTACTCTACATTAACCCACAACTAATGCACCTAACTCACACATCGCTGATCACTATGAGCAATTTAGCCAATTCACCCTAACCTGCACATCTCTGGACTGTGGGAGGAAACCGGAGCACCCGGAGGAAACCCACGCAGACACGGGGAGAATGTGCAAACTCCACACAGTCTGTCACCCATGGGTGGAATCGAACACAGCTCTCTGGTGCTGTGAGGCAACAGTGTTAACCACTCAGCCACCATACATCACATATGGTTGGGGAGGAGTGGGAGGGTGTCTGGTTGGTGTGGTGAAGGGGTTGTTGGGGAGTGGGAGGGTGACTGGTTGGTTGGTGAAGGGGCTGTTCGGGAGTGGGATAGTATCTGGTTGGTGTGGTGAAGGGGCTGTTCGGGAGTGGGACGGTATCTGGTTGGTGTGGTGAAGGGGCTGTTGGGGAGTGGGAGGGTGACTGGTTGGTTGGTGAAGGGGCTGTTCGGGAGTGGGATAGTATCTGGTTGGTGTGGTGAAAGGGCTGTTGGGGAATGGGAGCTGTCTGGTTGGAGTGGTGAAGGAGTTGTTGGGGAGTGGGAGGGTATTTGGTTTGTTTGGTCCATGGGATGTTGGGGAGTGGGACCTGACTAGTTGGTGTGGTGAAGGGGTTGTTGGGAGTGGGAAGGTGTCTGGTTGATGTGGTGAAGGGAAAGTGGGGGAGTGGGAGCTGTCTGGTTGGTGTGGTGAAGGTGTTGTTCAGGAGTGTGAGGGTGACTGGTTGGTGTGGTGAAGGGGTTGTTGGGAGTGGGAAGGTGTCTGGTTGATGTGGTGAAGGGGTTGTTGGGGAGTGGGAGTGTGTCTGGTTGATGTGGTGAAGGGAAAGTGGGGGAGTGGGAGCTGTCTGGTTGGTGTGGTGAAGGTGTTGTTCAGGAGTGTGAGGGTGACTGGTTGGTGTGGTGAAGGGGTTGTTGGGGAGTGTGAGGGTGACTGGTTGGTGTGGTGAAGGGGTTGTTGGGGAGTGGGAGGGTGTCTGGTTGATGTGGTGAAGGGGTTGTTGCGGAGTGGGAGGGTGTCTGGTTGGTGTGGTGAAGGGGCTGTTGGGGAGTGGGAGCTGACTGGTTGGCGTGGGTGAAGGGTTTGTTGGGGAGTGGGATGGTGTCTGGTTGGTGTGGTGAAGGTGTTGTTCAGGAGTGTGAGGGTGACTGGTTGGTGTGGTGAAGGGGTTGTTGGGGAGTGGGAGGGTGTCTGGTTGGTGAAGTGAAGGGGTGATTGGGGAGTGGGTGGGTGTCTGACTGGTGGGGTGAATGGTGTGTTGTGGAGTGGGAGGGTGTCTGGTTGGTGTGGTGAAGGGGTTGTTGGTGAATCGGAGGGTGTCTGGTTGGTGAATTGAAGGGGTTGTTGGGGCGTGGGAGGGTATCTGTTGGGTGTGGTGAAGGATTTGTAGGGAAATGGGAGGGTGTCTGGTTGGTGTGGTGAAGGGGTGATTGGGGACTGGGAGGGTATCTGGTGGGTGTGGTGAAGGGTTTTTGGGGAATGGGGGGTATCAGGTTGGAGTGGTGAAGGGGTTGATGGGGAGTAGGAGCAGTATGCTTGGTGTGGTTAAGAGGTTGTTGGGGAGTGGGAGAGTGTCTGGTTGGTGTGTTGAAGTGGTTGTTAGGGAATGGGAGGGTATCTGGTGTGGTGAAGGTAAAGTTGGGGAGTAGGTGGGTATCTGGTTGGTGTGGTGAAGAGGTTGTTGGGGAATGGGAGGGCATCTGGTTGGTGTGGTGAAGGGGTTGTTGGGGAGTGGGAGGGCATCTGGTTGGTGTGGAGAAGGGGTTGTTGGGGAGTGGGAGGGCATCTGGTTGGTGTGGAGAAGGGGTTGTTGGGGAGTGGGAGGGCATCTGGTTGGTGTGGTGTAGGGGTTGTTGGGGAGTGGGTGGGCATCTGGTTGGTGTGGTGAAGGGGTTGTTGGGGAATGGGAGTGTATCTGGTGGGTGTGTTGAAGGGATTGTTGGGGAGTGGGAGGGTATCTGGTTGGTGTGGTGAAGGGGTTGTTGGGGAATGGGAGGGCATCTTGTTGGTGTGGTGAAGGGGTTGTTGGGGAGTGGGAGGGCATCTGGGAGGGAATCTGGTTGGTGTGGTAAAGGGGTTGTTGGGGAGTGGGATGGTGTCTGGTTGATGTGGAGAAGGGATTGTTGGGGAGTGGGAGGGCATCTGGTTGGTGTGGTGAAGGGGTTGTTGGGGAATTGGAGTGTATCTGGTTGGTGTGGTGAAGGGGTTGTTGGGGAGTGGGATGGTGTCTGGTTGGTGTGGTGAAGGGGTTGTTGGGGAGTGGGAGGGTATCTGGTTGGTGTGGTGAAGGGGTTGTTGGGGAGTGGGATGGTGTCTGGTTGATGTGGAGAAGGGGTTGTTGGGGAGTGGGATGGTGTCTGGTTGGTATGGTGAAGGGGTTGTTGGGGAATGGGAGTGTATCTGGTCGGAGTGGTGAAGGGGTTGTTGGGAATGGGAGTGTATCTGGTTGGTATGGTGAAGGGGTTGTTGGGGAATGGGAGTGTATCTGGTCGGAGTGGTGAAGGGGTTGTTGGGGAATGGGAGTGTATCTGGTTGGTGTGGTGAAGGGTTTGTTGGGGAGTTGGAGTGTATCTGGTTGGTGTGGTGAAGGGGTTGTTGGGGAGAGGGATGGTGTCTGGTTGATGTGGAGAAGGGGTAGTTGGGGAGTGGGTGGGCATCTGGCTGGTGTGGTGAAGGGGTTGTTGGGGAGTGGGAGGGCATCTGGTTGGTGTGGTGAAGGGGTTGTTGGGGAGTGGGAGGGCATCTGGTTGGTGTGGTGAAGGGGTTGTTGGGGAGTGGGATGGTATTTGGTTGATGTGGATAAGGGGTTGTTGGGGAGTGGGAGGGCATCTGGTTGGTGTGATGGCATCACCTTCCCATCACCTTCCCATCACACACGGCACCTTCCCATCACACACGGCACCTTCCCATCACACACAGCACCTTCCCATCACCTTCCCATCACACACAGCACCTTCCCATCACTCACAGCACCTTCCCATCACACACAGCAACTTCCCATCACCTCCCCATCACACACAGCACCTTCCCATCACACACAGCACCTTTCCATCACACTCAGCACCTTTCCATCACACACGGCACCTTCCCATCACACACAGCACCTTCCCATCACACACAGCACCTTCCCATCACACACAGCACCTTCCCATCACCTCCCCATCACACACAGCACCTTCCCATCACACACAGCACCTTCCCATCACCTTCCCATCACACACAGCACCTTCCCATCACACACAGCACCTCCCCATCACACACAGCACCTCTCCATCACACACAGCACCTTCCCATCACACACAGCATCTTCCCATCACACACAGCACCTTCCCATCACCTTCCCATCACACACAGCACCTTCCCATCACACACAGCACCTCCCCATCACACACAGCACCTCTCCATCACACACAGCACCTTCCCATCACACACAGCACCTTCCCATCACACACAGCACCTTTCCATCACACACAGCACCTTCCCATCACACACAGCACCTTCCCATCACACACAGCAACTCCCCATCACCTTCCCATCACACACAGCACCTTCCCATCACACACGGCACATTCCCATCACACACAGCAACTTCCCATCACCTCCCCATCACACACAGCACCTTCCCATCACACACAGCACCTTTCCATCACACACAGCACCTTCCCATCACACACGGCACCTTCCCATCACACACAGCACCTTCCCATCACACACGGCACCTTCCCATCACACACAGCACCTTCCCATCACACACAGCAACTTCCCATCACCTCCCCATCACACACAGCACCTTCCCATCACACACAGCACCTTTCCATCACACACAGCACCTTCCCATCACACACGGCACCTTCCCATCACACACAGCACCTTTCCATCACACACAGCACCTTCCCATCACACACGGCACCTTCCCATCACACACAGCACCTTCCCATCACACACAGCACCTTCCCATCACACACAGCACCTTCCCATCACCTTCCCATCACACACAGCACCTTCCCATCACCTTCCCATCACACACAGCACCTTCCCATCACACACAGCACCTCCCCATCACACACAGCACCTCTCCATCACACACAGCACCTTCCCATCACACACAGCACCTTCCCATCACACACAGCACCTTCCCATCACCTTCCCATCACACACAGCACCTTCCCATCACACACAGCACCTCCCCATCACACACAGCACCTCTCCATCACACACAGCACCTTCCCATCACACACAGCACCTTTCCATCACACACAGCACCTTCCCATCACACACAGCACCTTCCCATCACACACAGCCCCTCCCCATCACCTTCCCATCACACACAGCACCTTCCCATCACACACGGCACCTTCCCAACACATACAGCAACTTCCCATCACACACAGCACCTTCCCATCACACACGGCACCTTCCCATCACACACAATACCTTCCCATCACCTTCCCATCACACACAGCACCTTCCCATCACACACGGCACCTTCCCATCACACACGGCACCTTCCCATCACACACAGCACCTTCCCATCACACACGGCACCTTCCCATCACACACAGCACCTTCCCATCACACACAGCACCTTCCCATCACCTTCCCATCACACACAGCACCTTCCCATCACACACAGCACCTTCCCATCACACACAGCATCTTCCCATCACCTTCCCATCACACACAGCACCTTCCCATCACACACAGCACCTTCCCATCACCTCCCCATCACACACAGCACCTTCCCATCACACACAGCACCTTCCCATCACCTTCCCATCACACACAGCACCTTCCCATCACACACAGCACCTCCCCATCACACACAGCACCTTCCCATCACACACAGCACCTCCCCATCACACACAGCACCTTCCCATCACACACAGCACCTTCCCATCAGCTTCCCATCACACACAGCACCTTCCCATCACACACAGCACCTCCCCATCACACACAGCACCTCTCCATCACACACAGCACCTTCCCATCACACACAGCACCTTTCCATCACACACAGCACCTTCCCATGACACACAGCACCTTCCCATCACACACAGCACCTCCCCATCACCTTCCCATCACACACAGCACCTTCCCATCACACACGGCACCTTCCCATCGCACACAGCAACTTCCCATCACCTCCCCATCACACACAGCACCTTCCCATCACACACAGCACCTTCCCATCACACACGGCACCTTCCCATCACACACGGCACCTTCCCATCACACACAGCACCTTCCCATCACACACGGCACCTTCCCATCACACACAGCACCTTCCCATCACACACAGCAACTTCCCATCACCTCCCCATCACACACAGCACCTTCCCATCACACACAGCACCTTTCCATCACACACAGCACCTTCCCATCACACACGGCACCTTCCCATCACACACAGCATCTTTCCATCACACACAGCACCTTCCCATCACACACGGCACCTTCCCATCACACACAGCACCTTCCCATCACACACAGCACCTTCCCATCACCTTCCCATCACACACAGCACCTTCCCATCACCTTCCCATCACACACAGCACCTTCCCATCACACACAGCACCTCCCCATCACACACAGCACCTCTCCATCACACACAGCACCTTCCCATCACACACAGCACCTTCCCATCACACACAGCACCTTCCCATCACCTTCCCATCACACACAGCACCTTCCCATCACACACAGCACCTCCCCATCACACACAGCACCTCTCCATCACACACAGCAACTTCCCATCACACACAGCAGCTTTCCATCACACACAGCACCTTCCCATCACACACAGCACCTTCCCATCACACACAGCACCTCCCCATCACCTTCCCATCACACACAGCACCTTCCCATCACACACGGCACCTTCCCATCACATACAGCAACTTCCCATCACACACAGCACCTTCCCATCACACACGGCACCTTCCCATCACACACAATACCTTCCCATCACCTTCCCATCACACACAGCACCTTCCCATCACACACGGCACCTTCCCATCACACACGGCACCTTCCCATCACACACACCACCTTTCCATCACACACAGCACATTCCCATCACACACGGCACCTTCCCATCACACACAGCACCTTCCCATCACACACAGCACCTTCCCATCACACACAGCACGTTCCCATCACACACAGCACCTTCCCATCACCTTCCCATCACACACAGCACCTTCCCATCACACACAGCACCTCCCCATCACACACAGCACCTCTCCATCACACACAGCACCTTCCCATCACACACAGCACCTTCCCATCACCTTCCCATCACACACAGCACCTTCCCATCACACACAGCACCTCCCCATCACACACAGCACCTCTCCATCACACACAGCACCTTCCCATCACACACAGCACCTTCCCATCACACACAGCACCTTCCCATCACACACAGCCCCTCCCCATCACCTTCCCATCACACACAGCACCTTCCCATCACACACGGCACCTTCCCAACACATACAGCAACTTCCCATCACACACAGCACCTTCCCATCACACACGGCACCTTCCCATCACACACAATACCTTCCCATCACCTTCCCATCACACACAGCACCTTCCCATCACACACGGCACCTTCCCATCACACACGGTACCTTCCCATCACACACGGCACCTTCCCATCACACACAGCACCTTCCCATCACACACGGCACCTTCCCATCACACACAGCACCTTCCCATCACACACAGCACCTTCCCATCACCTTCCCATCACACACAGCACCTTCCCATCACACACAGCACCTTCCCATCACACACAGCATCTTCCCATCACCTTCCCATCACACACAGCACCTTCCCATCACACACAGCACCTTCCCATCACCTCCCCATCACACACAGCACCTTCCCATCACACACAGCACCTTCCCATCACCTTCCCATCACACACAGCACCTTCCCATCACACACAGCACCTTCCCATCACACACAGCACCTCCCCATCACACACAGCACCTCTCCATCACACACAGCACCTTCCCATCACACACAGCACCTTCCCATCACACACAGCACCTTCCCATCACCTTCCCATCACACACAGCACCTTCCCATCACACACAGCACCTCCCCATCACACACAGCACCTCTCCATCACACACAGCACCTTCCCATCACACACAGCACCTTCCCATCACACACAGCACCTTCCCATGACACACAGCACCTTCCCATCACACACAGCACCTCCCCATCACCTTCCCATCACACACAGCACCTTCCCATCACACACGGCACCTTCCCATCACACACAGCAACTTCCCATCACCTCCCCATCACACACAGCACCTTCCCATCACACACAGTACCTTCCCATCACACACGGCACCTTCCCATCACACACGGCACCTTCCCATCACACACAGCACCTTCCCATCACACACGGCACCTTCCCATCACACACAGCACCTTCCCATCACACACAGCAACTTCCCATCACCTCCCCATCACACACAGCACCTTCCCATCACACACAGTACCTTCCCATCACACACGGCACCTTCCCATCACACACGGCACCTTCCCATCACACACAGCACCTTCCCATCACACACGGCACCTCCCCATCACACACAGCACCTTCCCATCACACACAGCAACTTCCCATCACCTCCCCATCACACACGGCACCTTCCCATCACACACGGCACCTTCCCATCACACACAGCACCTTCCCATCACACACGGCACCTTCCCATCACACACAGCACCTTCCCATCACACACAGCACCTTCCCATCACCTTCCCATCACACACAGCACCTTCCCATCACACACAGCACCTTCCCATCACACACAGCATCTTCCCATCACCTTCCCATCACACACAGCACCTTCCCATCACACACAGCACCTTCCCATCACCTCCCCATCACACACAGCACCTTCCCATCACACACAGCACCTTCCCATCACCTTCCCATCACACACAGCACCTTCCCATCACACACAGCACCTTCCCATCACACACAGCACCTCCCCATCACACACAGCACCTCTCCATCACACACAGCACCTTCCCATCACACACAGCACCTTCCCATCACACACAGCACCTTCCCATCACCTTCCCATCACACACAGCACCTTCCCATCACACACAGCACCTCCCCATCACACACAGCACCTCTCCATCACACACAGCACCTTCCCATCACACACAGCACCTTTCCATCACACACAGCACCTTCCCATGACACACAGCACCTTCCCATCACACACAGCACCTCCCCATCACCTTCCCATCACACACAGCACCTTCCCATCACACACGGCACCTTCCCATCACACACAGCAACTTCCCATCACCTCCCCATCACACACAGCACCTTCCCATCACACACAGTACCTTCCCATCACACACGGCACCTTCCCATCACACACGGCACCTTCCCATCACACACAGCACCTTCCCATCACACACGGCACCTTCCCATCACACACAGCACCTTCCCATCACACACAGCAACTTCCCATCACCTCCCCATCACACACAGCACCTTCCCATCACACACAGCAACTTCCCATCACCTCCCCATCACACACAGCACCTTCCCATCACACACAGTACCTTCCCATCACACACGGCACCTTCCCATCACACACAGCACCTTCCCATCACACACGGCACCTTCCCATCACACACAGCACCTTCCCATCACACACAGCAACTTCCCATCACCTCCCCATCACACACAGCACCTTCCCATCACACACAGCAACTTCCCATCACCTCCCCATCACACACGGCACCTCCCCATCACACACAGCACCTTCCCATCACACACAGCAACTTCCCATCACCTCCCCATCACACACAGCACCTTCCCATCACACACAGCAACTTCCCATCACCTCCCCATCACACACGGCACCTCCCCATCACACACAGCACCTTCCCATCACACACAGCACCTTCCCATCACACACAGCACCTTCCCATCACCTTCCCATCACACACAGCACCTTCCCATCACACACAGCACCTCCCCATCACACACAGCACCTCTCCATCACACACAGCACCTTCCCATCACACACAGCACCTTTCCATCACACACAGCACCTTCCCATGACACACAGCACCTTCCCATCACACACAGCACCTCCCCATCACCTTCCCATCACACACAGCACCTTCCCATCACACACGGCACCTTCCCATCACACACAGCAACTTCCCATCACCTCCCCATCACACACAGCACCTTCCCATCACACACAGTACCTTCCCATCACACACGGCACCTTCCCATCACACACGGCACCTTCCCATCACACACAGCACCTTCCCATCACACACGGCACCTTCCCATCACACACAGCACCTTCCCATCACACACAGCAACTTCCCATCACCTCCCCATCACACACAGCACCTTCCCATCACACACAGCAACTTCCCATCACCTCCCCATCACACACAGCACCTTCCCATCACACACAGTACCTTCCCATCACACACGGCACCTTCCCATCACACACAGCACCTTCCCATCACACACGGCACCTTCCCATCACACACAGCACCTTCCCATCACACACAGCAACTTCCCATCACCTCCCCATCACACACAGCACCTTCCCATCACACACAGCAACTTCCCATCACCTCCCCATCACACACGGCACCTCCCCATCACACACAGCACCTTCCCATCACACACAGCAACTTCCCATCACCTCCCCATCACACACGGCACCTTCCCATCACACACGGCACCTTCCCATCACACACAGCACCTTCCCATCACACACGGCACCTTCCCATCACACACGGCACCTTCCCATCACACACAGCACCTTCCCATCACACACAGCACCTTCCCATCACAAACAGCAACTTCCCATCACCTCCCCATCACACACAGCACCTTCCCATCACACACAGCAACTTCCCATCACCTCCCCATCACACACAGCACCTTCCCATCACACACAGTACCTTCCCATCACACACGGCACCTTCCCATCACACACAGCACCTTCCCATCACACACGGCACCTTCCCATCACACACAGCACCTTCCCATCACACACAGCAACTTCCCATCACCTCCCCATCACACACAGCACCTTCCCATCACACACAGCAACTTCCCATCACCTCCCCATCACACACGGCACCTCCCCATCACACACAGCACCTTCCCATCACACACAGCAACTTCCCATCACCTCCCCATCACACACGGCACCTTCCCATCACACACGGCACCTTCCCATCACACACAGCACCTTCCCATCACACACGGCACCTTCCCATCACACACAGCACCTTCCCATCACACACAGCAACTTCCCATCACCTCCCCATCACACACAGCACCTTCCCATCACACACAGCACCTTTCCATCACACACAGCACCTTCCCATCACACACGGCACCTTCCCATCACACACAGCACCTTTCCATCACACACAGCACCTTCCCATCACACACGGCACCTTCCCATCACACACAGCACCTTCCCATCACACACAGCACCTTCCCATCACACACAGCACCTTCCCATCACCTTCCCATCACACACAGCACCTTCCCATCACCTTCCCATCACACACAGCACCTTCCCATCACACACAGCACCTCCCCATCACACACAGCACCTCTCCATCACACACAGCACCTTCCCATCACACACAGCACCTTCCCATCACACACAGCACCTTCCCATCACCTTCCCATCACACACAGCACCTTCCCATCACACACAGCACCTCCCCATCACACACAGCACCTCTCCATCACACACAGCACCTTCCCATCACACACAGCAGCTTTCCATCACACACAGCACCTTCCCATCACACACAGCACCTTCCCATCACACACAGCACCTCCCCATCACCTTCCCATCACACACAGCACCTTCCCATCACACACGGCACCTTCCCATCACATACAGCAACTTCCCATCACACACAGCACCTTCCCATCACACACGGCACCTTCCCATCACACACAATACCTTCCCATCACCTTCCCATCACACACAGCACCTTCCCATCACACACGGCACCTTCCCATCACACACACCACCTTTCCATCACACACAGCACATTCCCATCACACACGGCACCTTCCCATCACACACAGCACCTTCCCATCACACACAGCACCTTCCCATCACACACAGCACCTTCCCATCACCTTCCCATCACACACAGCACCTTCCCATCACACACAGCACCTCCCCATCACACACAGCACCTCTCCATCACACACAGCACCTTCCCATCACACACAGCACCTTCCCATCACCTTCCCATCACACACAGCACCTTCCCATCACACACAGCACCTCCCCATCACACACAGCACCTCTCCATCACACACAGCACCTTCCCATCACACATAGCACCTTTCCATCACACACAGCACCTTCCCATCACACACAGCACCTTCCCATCACACACAGCACCTCCCCATCACCTTCCCATCACACACAGCACCTTCCCATCACACACGGCACCTTCCCATCACATACAGCAACTTCCCATCACACACAGCACCTTCCCAT
Source organism: Chiloscyllium punctatum (assembly GCF_047496795.1). NCBI lineage: Eukaryota > Metazoa > Chordata > Chondrichthyes > Orectolobiformes > Hemiscylliidae > Chiloscyllium > Chiloscyllium punctatum. The sequence goes on from NC_092772.1 coordinate 46,106,867, forward strand.
CACACACGGCACCTTCCCATCACACACAATACCTTCCCATCACCTTCCCATCACACACAGCACCTTCCCATCACACACAGCACCTTCCCATCACACACGGCACCTTCCCATCACACACAGCACCTTCCCATCACACACGGCACCTCCCCATCACACACAGCACCTTCCCATCACACACAGCAACTTCCCATCACCTCCCCATCACACACGGCACCTTCCCATCACACACGGCACCTTCCCATCACACACAGCACCTTCCCATCACACACGGCACCTTCCCATCACACACAGCACCTTCCCATCACACACAGCACCTTCCCATCACCTTCCCATCACACACAGCACCTTCCCATCACACACAGCACCTTCCCATCACACACAGCATCTTCCCATCACCTTCCCATCACACACAGCACCTTCCCATCACACACAGCACCTTCCCATCACCTCCCCATCACACACAGCACCTTCCCATCACACACAGCACCTTCCCATCACCTTCCCATCACACACAGCACCTTCCCATCACACACAGCACCTTCCCATCACACACAGCACCTCCCCATCACACACAGCACCTCTCCATCACACACAGCACCTTCCCATCACACACAGCACCTTCCCATCACACACAGCACCTTCCCATCACCTTCCCATCACACACAGCACCTTCCCATCACACACAGCACCTCCCCATCACACACAGCACCTCTCCATCACACACAGCACCTTCCCATCACACACAGCACCTTTCCATCACACACAGCACCTTCCCATGACACACAGCACCTTCCCATCACACACAGCACCTCCCCATCACCTTCCCATCACACACAGCACCTTCCCATCACACACGGCACCTTCCCATCACACACAGCAACTTCCCATCACCTCCCCATCACACACAGCACCTTCCCATCACACACAGTACCTTCCCATCACACACGGCACCTTCCCATCACACACGGCACCTTCCCATCACACACAGCACCTTCCCATCACACACGGCACCTTCCCATCACACACAGCACCTTCCCATCACACACAGCAACTTCCCATCACCTCCCCATCACACACAGCACCTTCCCATCACACACAGCAACTTCCCATCACCTCCCCATCACACACAGCACCTTCCCATCACACACAGTACCTTCCCATCACACACGGCACCTTCCCATCACACACAGCACCTTCCCATCACACACGGCACCTTCCCATCACACACAGCACCTTCCCATCACACACAGCAACTTCCCATCACCTCCCCATCACACACAGCACCTTCCCATCACACACAGCAACTTCCCATCACCTCCCCATCACACACGGCACCTCCCCATCACACACAGCACCTTCCCATCACACACAGCAACTTCCCATCACCTCCCCATCACACACAGCACCTTCCCATCACACACAGCAACTTCCCATCACCTCCCCATCACACACGGCACCTCCCCATCACACACAGCACCTTCCCATCACACACAGCACCTTCCCATCACACACAGCACCTTCCCATCACCTTCCCATCACACACAGCACCTTCCCATCACACACAGCACCTCCCCATCACACACAGCACCTCTCCATCACACACAGCACCTTCCCATCACACACAGCACCTTTCCATCACACACAGCACCTTCCCATGACACACAGCACCTTCCCATCACACACAGCACCTCCCCATCACCTTCCCATCACACACAGCACCTTCCCATCACACACGGCACCTTCCCATCACACACAGCAACTTCCCATCACCTCCCCATCACACACAGCACCTTCCCATCACACACAGTACCTTCCCATCACACACGGCACCTTCCCATCACACACGGCACCTTCCCATCACACACAGCACCTTCCCATCACACACGGCACCTTCCCATCACACACAGCACCTTCCCATCACACACAGCAACTTCCCATCACCTCCCCATCACACACAGCACCTTCCCATCACACACAGCAACTTCCCATCACCTCCCCATCACACACAGCACCTTCCCATCACACACAGTACCTTCCCATCACACACGGCACCTTCCCATCACACACAGCACCTTCCCATCACACACGGCACCTTCCCATCACACACAGCACCTTCCCATCACACACAGCAACTTCCCATCACCTCCCCATCACACACAGCACCTTCCCATCACACACAGCAACTTCCCAGCACCTCCCCATCACACACGGCACCTCCCCATCACACACAGCACCTTCCCATCACACACAGCAACTTCCCATCACCTCCCCATCACACACGGCACCTTCCCATCACACACGGCACCTTCCCATCACACACAGCACCTTCCCATCACACACGGCACCTTCCCATCACACACGGCACCTTCCCATCACACACAGCACCTTCCCATCACACACGGCACCTTCCCATCACACACAGCACCTTCCCATCACAAACAGCAACTTCCCATCACCTCCCCATCACACACAGCACCTTCCCATCACACACAGCAACTTCCCATCACCTCCCCATCACACACAGCACCTTCCCATCACACACAGTACCTTCCCATCACACACGGCACCTTCCCATCACACACAGCACCTTCCCATCACACACGGCACCTTCCCATCACACACAGCACCTTCCCATCACACACAGCAACTTCCCATCACCTCCCCATCACACACAGCACCTTCCCATCACACACAGCAACTTCCCATCACCTCCCCATCACACACGGCACCTCCCCATCACACACAGCACCTTCCCATCACACACAGCAACTTCCCATCACCTCCCCATCACACACGGCACCTTCCCATCACACACGGCACCTTCCCATCACACACAGCACCTTCCCATCACACACGGCACCTTCCCATCACACACAGCACCTTCCCATCACACACAGCAACTTCCCATCACCTCCCCATCACACACAGCACCTTCCCATCACACACAGCACCTTTCCATCACACACAGCACCTTCCCATCACACACGGCACCTTCCCATCACACACAGCACCTTTCCATCACACACAGCACCTTCCCATCACACACAGCACCTTCCCATCACACACAGCACCTTCCCATCACACACAGCACCTTCCCATCACACACAGCACCTTCCCATCACCTTCCCATCACACACAGCACCTTCCCATCACCTTCCCATCACACACAGCACCTTCCCATCACACACAGCACCTCCCCATCACACACAGCACCTCTCCATCACACACAGCACCTTCCCATCACACACAGCACCTTCCCATCACACACAGCACCTTCCCATCACCTTCCCATCACACACAGCACCTTCCCATCACACACAGCACCTCCCCATCACACACAGCACCTCTCCATCACACACAGCACCTTCCCATCACACACAGCAGCTTTCCATCACACACAGCACCTTCCCATCACACACAGCACCTTCCCATCACACACAGCACCTCCCCATCACCTTCCCATCACACACAGCACCTTCCCATCACACACGGCACCTTCCCATCACATACAGCAACTTCCCATCACACACAGCACCTTCCCATCACACACGGCACCTTCCCATCACACACAATACCTTCCCATCACCTTCCCATCACACACAGCACCTTCCCATCACACACGGCACCTTCCCATCACACACACCACCTTTCCATCACACACAGCACATTCCCATCACACACGGCACCTTCCCATCACACACAGCACCTTCCCATCACACACAGCACCTTCCCATCACACACAGCACCTTCCCATCACCTTCCCATCACACACAGCACCTTCCCATCACACACAGCACCTCCCCATCACACACAGCACCTCTCCATCACACACAGCACCTTCCCATCACACACAGCACCTTCCCATCACCTTCCCATCACACACAGCACCTTCCCATCACACACAGCACCTCCCCATCACACACAGCACCTCTCCATCACACACAGCACCTTCCCATCACACATAGCACCTTTCCATCACACACAGCACCTTCCCATCACACACAGCACCTTCCCATCACACACAGCACCTCCCCATCACCTTCCCATCACACACAGCACCTTCCCATCACACACGGCACCTTCCCATCACATACAGCAACTTCCCATCACACACAGCACCTTCCCATCACACACGGCACCTTCCCATCACACACAATACCTTCCCATCACCTTCCCATCACACACAGCACCTTCCCATCACACACAGCACCTTCCCATCACACACGGCACCTTCCCATCACACACGGCACCTTCCCATCACACACAGCACCTTCCCATCACACACGGCACCTTCCCATCACACACAGCACCTTCCCATCACACACAGCACCTTCCCATCACCTTCCCATCACACACAGCACCTTCCCATCACACACAGCACCTTCCCATCACACACAGCATCTTCCCATCACCTTCCCATCACACACAGCACCTTCCCATCACACACAGCACCTTCCCATCACCTTCCCATCACACACAGCACCTTCCCATCACACACAGCACCTTCCCATCACCTTCCCATCACACACAGCACCTCCCCATCACACACAGCACCTTCCCATCACACACAGCACCTCTCCCATCACACACAGCACCTTCCCATCACACACAGCACCTCCCCATCACACACAGCACCTTCCCATCACACACAGCACCTTCCCATCACACACAGCACCTTCCCATCACCTTCCCATCACACACAGCACCTTCCCATCACACACAGCCCCTTCCCATCACCTTCCCATCACACACAGCGCCTTCCCATCACACACAGCACCTTCCCATCACACTCAGCACCTTCCCATCACACACAGCACCTCTCCATCACACACGGCACCTTCCCATCACACACAGTACCTTCCCATCACACACAGCACCTTCCCATCACACACAGCACCTTCCCATCACCTCTCCGTCACACACAGCACCTTCCCATCACCTTCCCATCACACACAGCACCTTCCCATCACACACAGCACCTCCCCATCACACACAGCACCTCCCCATCACACACAGCACCTTCCCATCACCTTCCCATCACACACAGCACCTTCCCATCCCACACAGCACCTTCCCATCACACACAGCACCTTCCCATCACACACAGCACCTTCCCATCACCTTCCCATCACACACAGCACCTTCCCATCACCTTCCCATCACACACAGCACCTTCCCATCACACACAGCACCTCCCCATCACACACAGCACCTCTCCATCACACACAGCACCTTCCCATCACACACAGCACCTTCCCATCACCTTCCCATCACACACAGCACCTTCCCATCACACACAGCACCTCCCCATCACATACAGCAACTTCCCATCACACACAGCACCTTCCCATCACACACGGCACCTTCCCATCACACACAATACCTTCCCATCACCTTCCCATCACACACAGCACCTTCCCATCACACACAGCACCTTCCCATCACACACGGCACCTTCCCATCACACACGGCACCTTCCCATCACACACAGCACCTTCCCATCACACACGGCACCTTCCCATCACACACAGCACCTTCCCATCACACACAGCACCTTCCCATCACCTTCCCATCACACACAGCACCTTCCCATCACACACAGCACCTTCCCATCACACACAGCATCTTCCCATCACCTTCCCATCACACACAGCACCTTCCCATCACACACAGCACCTTCCCATCACCTTCCCATCACACACAGCACCTCCCCATCACACACAGCACCTTCCCATCACACACAGCACCTCTCCCATCACACACAGCACCTTCCCATCACACACAGCACCTCCCCATCACACACAGCACCTTCCCATCACACACAGCACCTTCCCATCACCTTCCCATCACACACAGCACCTTCCCATCACACACAGCCCCTTCCCATCACCTTCCCATCACACACAGCGCCTTCCCATCACACTCAGCACCTTCCCATCACACTCAGCACCTTCCCATCACACACAGCACCTCTCCATCACACACGGCACCTTCCCATCACACACAGTACCTTCCCATCACACACAGCACCTTCCCATCACACACAGCACCTTCCCATCACCTCTCCGTCACACACAGCACCTTCCCATCACCTTCCCATCACACACAGCACCTTCCCATCACACACAGCACCTCCCCATCACACACAGCACCTCCCCATCACACACAGCACCTTCCCATCACCTTCCCATCACACACAGCACCTCTCCATCACACACGGCACCTTCCCATCACACACAGCACCTTCCCATCACCTCCCCATCACACACAGCACCTTAGCATCACACACAGCACCTTCCCATCACACACAGCACCTTCCCATCACACACAGCACCTTCCCATCACACACGGGACCTTCCCATCCCACACGGCACCTTCCCATCACACACAGCACCTTCCCATCACCTCCCCATCACACACAGCACCTCCCCATCACACACAGCACCTTCCCATCACACACAGCACCTCCCCATCACACACAGCACCTTCCCATCACACACAGCACCTTCCCATCACACACAGCACCTTCCCATCACACACGGCACCTTCCCATCACACACGGCACCTTCCCATCACCTCCCCATCACACACAGCACCTCCCCATCACACACAGCACCTTCCCATCACACACAGCACCTTCCCATCACACACAGCACCTTCCCATCACACACAGCACCTTCCCATCACGCACAGCACCTTCCCATCACACACGGCACCTTCCCATCACCTCTCCATCACACACAGCACGTCTCCATCACACACAGCACCTTCCCATCACACACAGCACCTTCCCATCACACACAGCACCTCTCCATCACACACGGCACCTTCCCATCACACACAGCACCTTCCCATCACACACAGCACCTCCCCATCACACACAGCACCTTCCCATCACACACAGCACCTCCCCATCACACACAGCACCTTCCCATCACACACAGCACCTCCCCATCACACACGGCACCTTCCCATCACACACAGCACCTTCCCATCACCCACAGCACCTCTCCATCACACACAGCACCTTCCCATCACACACAGCACCTTACCATCACACACAGCACCTCCCCATCACACACAGCACCTTCCCATCACACACGGCACCTTCCCATCACACACGGCACCTCCCCATCACACACGGCAACTTCCCATCACACACAGCACCTTCCCATCACACACAGCACCTCTCCCATCACACACAGCACCTTCCCATCACCTTCCCATCACACACAGCACCTCTCCATCACACACAGCACCTTCCCATCACATTCCCATCACACACAGCACCTCTCCCATCACACACAGCACCTTCCCATCACCTTCCCATCACACACAGCACCTTCCCATCACACACAGCACCTTCCCATCACACACGGCACCTCCCCATCACACACGGCACCTTCCCATCACACACAGCACCTTCCCATCACACACAGCACCTTCCAATCACACACAGCACCTCCCCATCACACACAGCACCTTCCCATCACACACAGCACCTTCCCATCACACACAGCACCTTCCCATCACACACGGCACCTCTCCATCACACACAGCACCTTCCCATCACACACAGCACCTTCCCATCACCTTCCCATCACACACAGCACCTCCCCATCACACACAGCACCTTCCCATCACACACAGCACCTTCCCATCACACACAGCACCTTCCCATCACCTTCCCATCACACACAGCACCTCCCCATCACACACAGCACCTTCCCATCACACACAGCACCTTCCCATCACACACAGCACCTCCCCATCACACACAGCACCTTCCCATCACACACAGCACCTTCCCATCACCTTCCCATCACACACAGCACCTTCCCATCACACACAGCACCTTCCCATCACACTCAGCACCTTCCCATCACCTTCCCATCACACACAGCACCTTCCCATCACACACAGCACCTTCCCATCTCACACAGCACCTCTCCATCACACACAGCACCTTCCCATCACACACAGCACCTTCCGATCACACACAGCACCTTCCCATCACACACAGCACCTTCCCATCACCTTCCCATCACACACAGCACCTTCCCATCACACACAGCACCTCTCCATCACCTCCCCATCACACACAGCACCTTCCCATCACCTTCCCATCACACACAGCACCTTCCCATCACACACAGCACCTCTCCATCACACACAGCACCTTCCCATCACAATCCCATCACACACAGCACCTTCCCATCACACACAGCACCTTCCCATCACACACCGCACCTCCCCATCACACACGGCACCTCTCCATCACACGCAGCACCTTCCCATCACACACAGCACCTCCCCATCACACACAGCACCTCTCCATCACACACAGCACCTTCCCATCACACACAGCACCTTCCCATCACACACAGCACCTCTCCATCACACACAGCACCTTCCCATCACCTTCCCATCACACACGGCACCTTCCCATCACACACAGCACCTTCGCATCACACACAGCACCTTCCCATCACCTTCCCATCACACACGGCACCGTCCCATCACACACAGCACCTTCCCATCACACACAGCACCTCCCCATCACACACAGCACCTTCCCATCACACACAGCACCTCTCCCATCACACACAGCACCTTCCCATCACCTTCCCATCACACACAGCACCTCTCCATCACACACAGCACCTTCCCATCACATTCCCATCACACACAGCACCTCTCCCATCACACACAGCACCTTCCCATCACCTTCCCATCACACACAGCACCTTCCCATCACACACAGCACCTTCCTATCACACACGGCACCTCCCCATCACACACGGCACCTTCCCATCACACACAGCACCTTCCCATCACACACAGCACCTTCCCATCACACACAGCACCTCCCCATCACACACAGCACCTTCCCATCACACACAGCACCTTCCCATCACACACAGCACCTTCCCATCACACACGGCACCTCTCCATCACACACAGCACCTTCCCATCACACACAGCACCTTCCCATCACACACAGCACCTCCCCATCACACACAGCACCTTCCCATCACACACAGCACCTTCCCATCACACACAGCACCTTCCCATCACCTTCCCATCACACACAGCACCTCCCCATCACACACAGCACCTTCCCATCACACACAGCACCTTCCCATCACACACAGCACCTCCCCATCACACACAGCACCTTCCCATCACACACAGCACCTTCCCATCACCTTCCCATCACACACAGCACCTTCCCATCACACACAGCACCTTCCCATCACACTCAGCACCTTCCCATCACCTTCCCATCACACACAGCACCTTCCCATCACACACAGCACCTTCCCATCTCACACAGCACCTCTCCATCACACACAGCACCTTCCCATCACACACAGCACCTTCCGATCACACACAGCACCTTCCCATCACACACAGCACCTTCCCATCACCTTCCCATCACACACAGCACCTTCCCATCACACACAGCACCTCTCCATCACCTCCCCATCACACACAGCACCTTCCCATCACCTTCCCATCACACACAGCACCTTCCCATCACACACAGCACCTCTCCATCACACACAGCACCTTCCCATCACAATCCCATCACACACAGCACCTTCCCATCACACACAGCACCTTCCCATCACACACAGCACCTCCCCATCACACACGGCACCTCTCCATCACACGCAGCACCTTCCCATCACACACAGCACCTCCCCATCACACACAGCACCTCTCCATCACACACAGCACCTTCCCATCACACACAGCACCTTCCCATCACACACAGCACCTCTCCATCACACACAGCACCTTCCCATCACCTTCCCATCACACACGGCACCTTCCCATCACACACAGCACCTTCGCATCACACACAGCACCTTCCCATCACCTTCCCATCACACACAGCACCTTCCCATCACACACAGCCCCTTCCCATCACACACAGCACCTCCCTATCACACACAGCACCTTCCCATCACACCTGACACCTCTCCCATCACACACAGCACCTTCCCATCACACACAGCACCTTCCCATCACACCTGACACCTCTCCCATCACACACAGCACCTCTCCATCACACACAGCACCTTCCCATCACACACAGCACGTTCCCATCAACTTCCCATCACACACGGCACCTTCCCATCACACACAGCACGTTCCCATCATCTTCCCATCACACACGGCACCTTCCCATCACACACAGCACGTTCCCATCACCTTCCCATCACACACAGCATCTTCCCATCACACCTGACACCTCTCCCATCACACACAGCACCTCTCCATCACACACAGCACCTTCCCATCACCTTCCCATCACACACGGCACCTTCCCATCACACACAGCACCTTCGCGTCACACACAGCACATTCCCATCACCTTCCCATCACACACAGCACCTTCCCATCACACACAGCACCTCTCCATCACACACAGCACCTTCCCATCACACACAGCACCTTCCCATCACACACAGCACCTCCCCATCACACACAGCACCTCTCCATCACACACAGCACCTTCCCATCACACACAGCACCTTCCCATCACACACAGCACCTCCCCATCACATATAGCACCTTCCCATCACCTTCCCATCACACACAGCACCTTCCCATCACACACAGCACCTTCCCATCACACACAGCACCTCTCCATCACACACAGCACCTTCCCATCACACACAGCACCTCCCCATCACACACAGCACCTTCCCATCACACACAGCACCTTCCCATCACACACAGCACCTCCCCATCACACACAGCACCTTCCCATCACCTTCCCATCACACACAGCACCTTCCCATCACACACAGCACCTCCCCATCACACACGGCACCTTCCCATCACACACAGCACCTTCCCATCACACACGGCACCTTCCCATCACACACAGCACCTCCCCATCACACACAGCACCTTCCCATCACACACAGCACCTTCCCATCACCTTCCCATCACACACAGCACCTTCCCATCACACACAGCACCTCCCCATCACATACAGCAACTTCCCATCACACACAGCACCTTCCCATCACACACGGCACCTTCCCATCACACACAATACCTTCCCATCACCTTCCCATCACACACAGCACCTTCCCATCACACACAGCACCTTCCCATCACACACGGCACCTTCCCATCACACACAGCACCTTCCCATCACCTTCCCATCACACACAGCACCTTCCCATCACACACAGCACCTCCCCATCACATACAGCAACTTCCCATCACACACAGCACCTTCCCATCACACACGGCACCTTCCCATCACACACAATACCTTCCCATCACCTTCCCATCACACACAGCACCTTCCCATCACACACAGCACCTTCCCATCACACACGGCACCTTCCCATCACACACGGCACCTTCCCATCACACACAGCACCTTCCCATCACACACGGCACCTTCCCATCACACACAGCACCTTCCCATCACACACAGCACCTTCCCATCACCTTCCCATCACACACAGCACCTTCCCATCACACACAGCACCTTCCCATCACACACAGCATCTTCCCATCACCTTCCCATCACACACAGCACCTTCCCATCACACACAGCACCTTCCCATCACCTTCCCATCACACACAGCACCTTCCCATCACACACAGCACCTTCCCATCACACACAGCACCTCTCCCATCACACACAGCACCTTCCCATCACACACAGCACCTCCCCATCACACACAGCACCTTCCCATCACACACAGCACCTTCCCATCACCTTCCCATCACACACAGCACCTTCCCATCACACACAGCCCCTTCCCATCACCTTCCCATCACACACAGCGCCTTCCCATCACACTCAGCACCTTCCCATCACACTCAGCACCTTCCCATCACACACAGCACCTCTCCATCACACACGGCACCTTCCCATCACACACAGTACCTTCCCATCACACACAGCACCTTCCCATCACACACAGCACCTTCCCATCACCTCTCCGTCACACACAGCACCTTCCCATCACCTTCCCATCACACACAGCACCTTCCCATCACACACAGCACCTCCCCATCACACACAGCACCTCCCCATCACACACAGCACCTTCCCATCACCTTCCCATCACACACAGCACCTTCCCATCACACACAGCACCTCCCCATCACACACAGCACCTCTCCATCACACACGGCACCTTCCCATCACACACAGCACCTTCCCATCACACACAGCACCTTCCCATCACACACAGCACCTCCCCATCACACACAGCACATTCCCATCACACACGGCACCTTCCCATCACACACAGCACCTTCCCATCACCTTCCCATCACACACAGCACCTTCCCATCACACACGGCACCTTCCCATCACACACAGCACCTTCCCATCACCTCCCCATCACACACAGCACCTTAGCATCACACACAGCACCTTCCCATCACACACAGCACCTTCCCATCACACACGGCACCTTCCCATCACACACAGCACCTTCCCATCACACACAGCACCTTCCCATCACACACGGGACCTTCCCATCCCACACGGCACCTTCCCATCACACACAGCACCTTCCCATCACCTCCCCATCACACACAGCACCTCCCCATCACACACAGCACCTTCCCATCACACACAGCACCTCCCCATCACACACAGCACCTTCCCATCACACACAGCACCTTCCCATCACACACAGCACCTTCCCATCACACACGGCACCTTCCCATCACACACGGCACCTTCCCATCACCTCCCCATCACACACAGCACCTCCCCATCACACACAGCACCTTCCCATCACACACAGCACCTTCCCATCACACACAGCACCTTCCCATCACGCACAGCACCTTCCCATCACACACGGCACCTTCCCATCACCTCTCCATCACACACAGCACGTCTCCATCACACACAGCACCTTCCCATCACACACAGCACCTTCCCATCACACACAGCACCTCTCCATCACACACGGCACCTTCCCATCACACACAGCACCTTCCCATCACACACAGCACCTCCCCATCACACACAGCACCTTCCCATCACACACAGCACCTTCCCATCACACACAGCACCTCCCCATCACACACAGCACCTTCCCATCACACACAGCACCTCCCCATCACACACGGCACCTCTCCATCACACACAGCACCTTCCCATCACACACAGCACCTCCCCATCACACACAGCACCTCCCCATCACACACAGCACCTTCCCATCACACACAGCACCTTCCCATCACACACAGCACCTCCCCATCACACACAGCACCTTCCCATCACACACGGCACCTCCCCATCACACACGGCAACTTCCCATCACACACAGCACCTTCCCATCACACACAGCACCTTCCCATCACACACAGCACCTCCCCATCACACACAGCACCTTCCCATCACACACAGCACCTCTCCCATCACACACAGCACCTTCCCATCACCTTCCCATCACACACAGCACCTCTCCATCACACACAGCACCTTCCCATCACATTCCCATCACACACAGCACCTCTCCCATCACACACAGCACCTTCCCATCACCTTCCCATCACACACAGCACCTTCCCATCACACACAGCACCTCCCCATCACACACGGCACCTTCCCATCACACACAGCACCTTCCCATCACACACAGCACCTTCCAATCACACACAGCATCTCCCCATCACACACAGCACCTTCCCATCACACACAGCACCTTCCCATCACACACAGCACCTTCCCATCACACACGGCACCTCTCCATCACACACAGCACCTTCCCATCACACACAGCACCATCCCATCACACACAGCACCTCCCCATCACACACAGCACCTTCCCATCACACACAGCACCTTCCCATCACACACAGCACCTTCCCATCACCTTCCCATCACACACAGCACCTCCCCATCACACACAGCACCTTCCCATCACACACAGCACCTTCCCATCACACACAGCACCTCCCCATCACACACAGCACCTTCCCATCACACACAGCACCTTCCCATCACCTTCCCATCACACACAGCACCTTCCCATCACACACAGCACCTTCCCATCACACTCAGCACCTTCCCATCACCTTCCCATCACACACAGCACCTTCCCATCACACACAGCACCTTCCCATCTCACACAGCACCTCTCCATCACACACAGCACCTTCCCATCACACACAGCACCTTCCGATCACACACAGCACCTTCCCATCACACACAGCACCTTCCCATCACCTTCCCATCACACACAGCACCTTCCCATCACACACAGCACCTCTCCATCACCTCCCCATCACACACAGCACCTTCCCATCACCTTCCCATCACACACAGCACCTTCCCATCACACACAGCACCTCCCCATCACACACAGCACCTCCCCATCACACACAGCACCTTCCCATCACACACAGCACCTTCCCATCACACACAGCACCTCCCCATCACACACAGCACCTTCCCATCACACACGGCACCTCCCCATCACACACGGCAACTTCCCATCACACACAGCACCTTCCCATCACACACAGCACCTTCCCATCACACACAGCACCTCCCCATCACACACAGCACCTTCCCATCACACACAGCACCTTCCCATCACCTTCCCATCACACACAGCACCTCTCCATCACACACAGCACCTTCCCATCACATTCCCATCACACACAGCACCTCTCCCATCACACACAGCACCTTCCCATCACCTTCCCATCACACACAGCACCTTCCCATCACACACAGCACCTCCCCATCACACACGGCACCTCCCCATCACACACGGCACCTTCCCATCACACACAGCACCTTCCCATCACACACAGCACCTTCCAATCACACACAGCACCTCCCCATCACACACAGCACCTTCCCATCACACACAGCACCTTCCCATCACACACAGCACCTTCCCATCACACACGGCACCTCTCCATCACACACAGCACCTTCCCATCACACACAGCACCATCCCATCACACACAGCACCTCCCCATCACACACAGCACCTTCCCATCACACACAGCACCTTCCCATCACACACAGCACCTCCCCATCACACACAGCACCTTCCCATCACACACAGCACCTTCCCATCACCTTCCCATCACACACAGCACCTTCCCATCACACACAGCACCTTCCCATCACACTCAGCACCTTCCCATCACCTTCCCATCACACACAGCACCTTCCCATCACACACAGCACCTTCCCATCTCACACAGCACCTCTCCATCACACACAGCACCTTCCCATCACACACAGCACCTTCCGATCACACACAGCACCTTCCCATCACACACAGCACCTTCCCATCACCTTCCCATCACACACAGCACCTTCCCATCACACACAGCACCTCTCCATCACCTCCCCATCACACACAGCACCTTCCCATCACCTTCCCATCACACACAGCACCTTCCCATCACACACAGCACCTCTCCATCACACACAGCACCTTCCCATCACAATCCCATCACACACAACACCTTCCCATCACACACAGCACCTTCCCATCACACACAGCACCTCCCCATCACACACGGCACCTCTCCATCACACGCAGCACCTTCCCATCACACACAGCACCTCCCCATCACACACAGCACCTCTCCATCACACACAGCACCTTCCCATCACACACAGCACCTTCCCATCACACACAGCACCTCTCCATCACACACAGCACCTTCCCATCACCTTCCCATCACACACGGCACCTTCCCATCACACACAGCACCTTCGCATCACACACAGCACCTTCCCATCACCTTCCCATCACACACGGCACCTTCCCATCACACACAGCACCTTCCCATCACACACAGCACCTCCCCATCACACACAGCACCTTCCCATCACACACAGCACCTCTCCCATCACACACAGCACCTTCCCATCACCTTCCCATCACACACAGCACCTCTCCATCACACACAGCACCTTCCCATCACATTCCCATCACACACAGCACCTCTCCCATCACACACAGCACCTTCCCATCACCTTCCCATCACACACAGCACCTTCCCATCACACACAGCACCTTCCTATCACACACGGCACCTCCCCATCACACACGGCACCTTCCCATCACACACAGCACCTCCCCATCACACACAGCACCTTCCCATCACACACAGCACCTTCCCATCACACACAGCACCTTCCCATCACACACGGCACCTCTCCATCACACACAGCACCTTCCCATCACACACAGCACCTTCCCATCACACACAGCACCTTCCCATCTCACACAGCACCTTCCCATCACACACAGCACCTTCCCATCACACACAGCACCTCCCCATCACACACAGCACCTCCCCATCACACACAGCACCTTCCCATCACACACAGCACCTTCCCATCACCTTCCCATCACACACAGCACCTCCCCATCACACACAGCACCTTCCCATCACACACAGCACCTTCCCATCACACACAGCACCTCCCCATCACACACAGCACCTTCCCATCACACACAGCACCTTCCCATCACCTTCCCATCACACACAGCACCTTCCCATCACACACAGCACCTTCCCATCACACTCAGCACCTTCCCATCACCTTCCCATCACACACAGCACCTTCCCATCACACACAGCACCTCTCCATCACACACAGCACCTTCCCATCACACACAGCACCTTCCGATCACACACAGCACCTTCCCATCACACACAGCACCTTCCCATCACCTTCCCATCACACACAGCACCTTCCCATCACACACAGCACCTCTCCATCACCTCCCCATCACACACAGCACCTTCCCATCACCTTCCCATCACACACAGCACCTTCCCATCACACACAGCACCTCTCCATCACACACAGCACCTTCCCATCACAATCCCATCACACACAGCACCTTCCCATCACACACAGCACCTTCCCATCACACACAGCACCTCCCCATCACACACGGCACCTCTCCATCACACGCAGCACCTTCCCATCACACACAGCACCTCCCCATCACACACAGCACCTCTCCATCACACACAGCACCTTCCCATCACACACAGCACCTTCCCATCACACACAGCACCTCTCCATCACACACAGCACCTTCCCATCACCTTCCCATCACACACGGCACCTTCCCATCACACACAGCACCTTCGCATCACACACAGCACCTTCCCATCACCTTCCCATCACACACAGCACCTTCCCATCACACACAGCCCCTTCCCATCACACACAGCACCTCCCTATCACACACAGCACCTTCCCATCACACCTGACACCTCTCCCATCACACACAGCACCTTCCCATCACACACAGCACCTTCCCATCACACCTGACACCTCTCCCATCACACACAGCACCTCTCCATCACACACAGCACCTTCCCATCACACACAGCACGTTCCCATCACCTTCCCATCACACACGGCACCTTCCCATCACACACAGCACGTTCCCATCATCTTCCCATCACACACGGCACCTTCCCATCACACACAGCACGTTCCCATCACCTTCCCATCACACACAGCATCTTCCCATCACACCTGACACCTCTCCCATCACACACAGCACCTCTCCATCACACACAGCACCTTCCCATCACCTTCCCATCACACACGGCACCTTCCCATCACACACAGCACCTTCGCGTCACACACAGCACCTTCCCATCACCTTCCCATCACACACAGCACCTTCCCATCACACACAGCACCTTCCCATCACACACAGCACCTCTCCATCACACACAGCACCTTCCCATCACACACAGCACCTTCCCATCACACACAGCACCTCCCCATCACACACAGCACCTCTCCATCACACACAGCACCTTCCCATCACACACAGCACCTTCCCATCACACACAGCACCTCCCCATCACACATAGCACCTTCCCATCGCCTTCCCATCACACACAGCACCTTCCCATCACACACAGCACCTTCCCATCACACACAGCACCTCTCCATCACACACAGCACCTTCCCATCACACACAGCACCTCCCCATCACACACAGCACCTTCCCATCACACACAGCACCTTCCCATCACACACAGCACCTCCCCATCACACACAGCACCTTCCCATCACCTTCCCATCACACACAGCACCTTCCCATCACACACAGCACCTCCCCATCACACACGGCACCTTCCCATCACACACAGCACCTTCCCATCACACACGGCACCTTCCCATCACACACAGCACCTCCCCATCACACACAGCACCTTCCCTTCACCTTCCCATCACACACAGCACCTTCCCATCACCTTCCCATCACACACAGCACCTTCCCATCACACACGGCACCTTCCCATCACCTCCCCATCACACACAGCACCTCTCCATCACACACAGCACCTTCCCATCACCCACAGCACCTTCCCATCACACACAGCACCTCTCCATCACACACAGCACCTTCCCATCACACACAGCACCTTCCCATCACACACAGCACCTTCCCATCACACACAGCACCTTCCCCTCACACACAGCACCTTCCCATCACCTCCCCATCACACACAGCACCTTCCCATCACACACAGCACCTTCCCATCACACACAGCACCTTCCCATCACACACAGCACCTTCCCATCACACACGGCACCTTCCCATCACCTCCCCATCACACACAGCACCTCTCCATCACACACAGCATCTTCCCATCACCCACAGCACCTTCCCATCACACACAGCACCTCTCCATCACACACGGCACCTTCCCATCACACACAGTACCTTCCCATCACACACAGCACCTTCCCATCACACACAGCACCTTCCCATCACCTCTCCGTCACACACAGCACCTTCCCATCACCTTCCCATCACACACAGCACCTTCCCATCACACACAGCACCTCCCCATCACACACAGCACCTCCCCATCACACACAGCACCTTCCCATCACCTTCCCATCACACACAGCACCTTCCCATCCCACACAGCACCTTCCCATCACACACAGCACCTTCCCATCACACACAGCACCTTCCCATCACCTTCCCATCACACACAGCACCTTCCCATCACCTTCCCATCACACACAGCACCTTCCCATCACACACAGCACCTCCCCATCACACACAGCACCTCTCCATCACACACAGCACCTTCCCATCACACACAGCACCTTCCCATCACCTTCCCATCACACACAGCACCTTCCCATCACACACAGCACCTCCCCATCACATACAGCAACTTCCCATCACACACAGCACCTTCCCATCACACACGGCACCTTCCCATCACACACAATACCTTCCCATCACCTTCCCATCACACACAGCACCTTCCCATCACACACAGCACCTTCCCATCACACACGGCACCTTCCCATCACACACGGCACCTTCCCATCACACACAGCACCTTCCCATCACACACGGCACCTTCCCATCACACACAGCACCTTCCCATCACGCACAGCACCTTCCCATCACCTTCCCATCACACACAGCACCTTCCCATCACACACAGCACCTTCCCATCACACACAGCATCTTCCCATCACCTTCCCACCACACACAGCACCTTCCCATCACACACAGCACCTTCCCATCACCTTCCCATCACACACAGCACCTTCCCATCACACACAGCACCTTCCCATCACCTTCCCATCACACACAGCACCTCCCCATCACACACAGCACCTTCCCATCACACACAGCACCTCTCCCATCACACACAGCACCTTCCCATCACACACAGCACCTCCCCATCACACACAGCACCTTCCCATCACACACAGCACCTTCCCATCACCTTCCCATCACACACAGCACCTTCCCATCACACACAGCCCCTTCCCATCACCTTCCCATCACACACAGCGCCTTCCCATCACACTCAGCACCTTCCCATCACACTCAGCACCTTCCCATCACACACAGCACCTCTCCATCACACACGGCACCTTCCCATCACACACAGTACCTTCCCATCACACACAGCACCTTCCCATCACACACAGCACCTTCCCATCACCTCTCCGTCACACACAGCACCTTCCCATCACCTTCCCATCACACACAGCACCTTCCCATCACACACAGCACCTCCCCATCACACACAGCACCTCCCCATCACACACAGCACCTTCCCATCACCTTCCCATCACACACAGCACCTTCCCATCACACACAGCACCTTCCCATCACACACAGCACCTCTCCATCACACACGGCACCTTCCCATCACACACAGCACCTTCCCATCACACACAGCACCTTCCCATCACACACAGCACCTCCCCATCACACACAGCACATTCCCATCACACACGGCACCTTCCCATCACACACAGCACCTTCCCATCACCTTCCCATCACACACAGCACCTTCCCATCACACACGGCACCTTCCCATCACACACAGCACCTTCCCATCACCTCCCCATCACACACAGCACCTTAGCATCACACACAGCACCTTCCCATCACACACAGCACCTTCCCATCACACACGGCACCTTCCCATCACACACAGCACCTTCCCATCACACACAGCACCTTCCCATCACACACGGGACCTTCCCATCCCACACGGCACCTTCCCATCACACACAGCACCTTCCCATCACCTCCCCATCACACACAGCACCTCCCCATCACACACAGCACCTTCCCATCACACACGGCACCTTCCCATCACACACGGCACCTTCCCATCACCTACCCATCACACACAGCACCTTCCCATCACACACAGCACCTTCCCATCACACACAGCACCTTCCCATCACGCACAGCACCTTCCCATCACGCACAGCACCTTCCCATCACACACGGCACCTTCCCATCACCTCTCCATCACACACAGCACGTCTCCATCACACACAGCACCTTCCCATCACACACAGCACCTTCCCATCACACACAGCACCTCTCCATCACACACGGCACCTTCCCATCACACACAGCACCTTCCCATCACCTTCCCATCACACACAGCACCTTCCCATCACACACGGCACCTTCCCATCACACACAGCACCTTCCCATCACCTCCCCATCACACACAGCACCTTAGCATCACACACAGCACCTTCCCATCACACACAGCACCTTCCCATCACACACGGCACCTTCCCATCACACACAGCACCTTCCCATCACACACAGCACCTTCCCATCACACACGGGACCTTCCCATCCCACACGGCACCTTCCCATCACACACAGCACCTTCCCATCACCTCCCCATCACACACAGCACCTCCCCATCACACACAGCACCTTCCCATCACACACGGCACCTTCCCATCACACACGGCACCTTCCCATCACCTACCCATCACACACAGCACCTTCCCATCACACACAGCACCTTCCCATCACACACAGCACCTTCCCATCACGCACAGCACCTTCCCATCACGCACAGCACCTTCCCATCACACACGGCACCTTCCCATCACCTCTCCATCACACACAGCACGTCTCCATCACACACAGCACCTTCCCATCACACACAGCACCTTCCCATCACACACAGCACCTCTCCATCACACACAGCACCTTCCCATCACACACAGCACCTCCCCATCACACACGGCACCTCTCCATCACACACAGCACCTTCCCATCACACACAGCACCTCCCCATCACACACAGCACCTCCCCATCACACACAGCACCTTCCCATCACACACAGCACCTTCCCATCACACACAGCACCTCCCCATCACACACAGCACCTTCCCATCACACACGGCACCTCCCCATCACACACGGCAACTTCCCATCACACACAGCACCTTCCCATCACACACAGCATCTTCCCATCACACACAGCACCTCCCCATCACACACAGCACCTTCCCATCACACACAGCACCTCTCCCATCACACACAGCACCTTCCCATCACCTTCCCATCACACACAGCACCTCTCCATCACACACAGCACCTTCCCATCACATTCCCATCACACACAGCACCTCTCCCATCACACACAGCACCTTCCCATCACCTTCCCATCACACACAGCACCTTCCCATCACACACAGCACCTTCCCATCACACACGGCACCTCCCCATCACACACGGCACCTTCCCATCACACACGGCACCTTCCCATCACACACAGCACCTTCCCATCACACACAGCACCTTCCCATCACACACAGCACCTTCCAATCACACACAGCACCTCCCCATCACACACAGCACCTTCCCATCACACACAGCACCTTCCCATCACACACGGCACCTCTCCATCACACACAGCACCTTCCCATCACACACAGCACCTTCCCATCACACACAGCACCTCCCCATCACACACAGCACCTTCCCATCACACACAGCACCTTCCCATCACACACAGCACCTTCCCATCACCTTCCCATCACACACAGCACCTCCCCATCACACACAGCACCTTCCCATCACACACAGCACCTTCCCATCACACACAGCACCTCCCCATCACACACAGCACCTTCCCATCACACACAGCACCTTCCCATCACCTTCCCATGACACACAGCACCTTCCCATCACACACAGCACCTTCCCATCACACTCAGCACCTTCACATCACCTTCCCATCACACACAGCACCTTCCCATCACACACAGCACCTTCCCATCTCACACAGCACCTCTCCATCACACACAGCACCTTCCCATCACACACAGCACCTTCCGATCACACACAGCACCTTCCCATCACACACAGCACCTTCCCATCACCTTCCCATCACACACAGCACCTTCCCATCACACACAGCACCTCTCCATCACCTCCCCATCACACACAGCACCTTCCCATCACCTTCCCATCACACACAGCACCTTCCCATCACACACAGCACCTCTCCATCACACACAGCACCTTCCCATCACAATCCCATCACACACAGCACCTTCCCATCACACACAGCACCTTCCCATCACACACAGCACCTCCCCATCACACACGGCACCTCTCCATCACACGCAGCACCTTCCCATCACACACAGCACCTCCCCATCACACACAGCACCTCTCCATCACACACAGCACCTTCCCATCACACACAGCACCTTCCCATCACACACAGCACCTCTCCATCACACACAGCACCTTCCCATCACCTTCCCATCACACACGGCACCTTCCCAACACACACAGCACCTTCGCATCACACACAGCACCTTCCCATCACCTTCCCATCACACACGGCACCTTCCCATCACACACAGCACCTTCCCATCACACACAGCACCTCCCCATCACACACAGCACCTTCCCATCACACACAGCACCTCTCCCATCACACACAGCACCTTCCCATCACCTTCCCATCACACACAGCACCTCTCCATCACACACAGCACCTTCCCATCACATTCCCATCACACACAGCACCTCTCCCATCACACACAGCACCTTCCCATCACCTTCCCATCACACACAGCACCTTCCCATCACACACAGCACCTTCCTATCACACACGGCACCTCCCCATCACACACGGCACCTTCCCATCACACACAGCACCTTCCCATCACACACAGCACCTTCCCATCACACACAGCACCTCCCCATCACACACAGCACCTCCCCATCACACACAGCACCTTCCCATCACACACAGCACCTTCCCATCACACACAGCACCTTCCCATCACACACGGCACCTCTCCATCACACACAGCACCTTCCCATCACACACAGCACCTTCCCATCACACACAGCACCTCCCCATCACACACAGCACCTTCCCATCACACACAGCACCTTCCCATCACACACAGCACCTTCCCATCACCTTCCCATCACACACAGCACCTCCCCATCACACACAGCACCTTCCCATCACACACAGCACCTTCCCATCACACACAGCACCTCCCCATCACACACAGCACCTTCCCATCACACACAGCACCTTCCCATCACCTTCCCATCACACACAGCACCTTCCCATCACACACAGCACCTTCCCATCACACTCAGCACCTTCCCATCACCTTCCCATCACACACAGCACCTTCCCATCACACACAGCACCTTCCCATCTCACACAGCACCTCTCCATCACACACAGCACCTTCCCATCACACACAGCACCTTCCGATCACACACAGCACCTTCCCATCACACACAGCACCTTCCCATCACCTTCCCATCACACACAGCACCTTCCCATCACACACAGCACCTCTCCATCACCTCCCCATCACACACAGCACCTTCCCATCACCTTCCCGTCACACACAGCACCTTCCCATCACACACAGCACCTCTCCATCACACACAGCACCTTCCCATCACAATCCCATCACACACAGCACCTTCCCATCACACACAGCACCTTCCCATCACACACAGCACCTCCCCATCACACACGGCACCTCTCCATCACACGCAGCACCTTCCCATCACACACAGCACCTCCCCATCACACACAGCACCTCTCCATCACACACAGCACCTTCCCATCACACACAGCACCTTCCCATCACACACAGCACCTCTCCATCACACACAGCACCTTCCCATCACCTTCCCATCACACACGGCACCTTCCCATCACACACAGCACATTCGCATCACACACAGCACCTTCCCATCACCTTCCCATCACACACAGCACCTTCCCATCACACACAGCCCCTTCCCATCACACACAGCACCTCCCTATCACACACAGCACCTTCCCATCACACCTGACACCTCTCCCATCACACACAGCAGCTTCCCATCACACCTGACACCTCTCCCATCACACACAGCACCTCTCCATCACACACAGCACCTTCCCATCACACACAGCACCTTCCCATCACACACAGCACCTCTCCATCACACACAGCACCTTCCCATCACCTTCCCATCACACACGGCACCTTCCCATCACACACAGCACCTTCGCATCACACACAGCACCTTCCCATCACCTTCCCATCACACACAGCCCCTTCCCATCACACATAGCACCTCCCTATCACACACAGCACCTTCCCATCACACCTGACACCTCTCCCATCACACACAGCACCTTCCCATCACACACAGCACCTTCCCATCACACCTGACACCTCTCCCATCACACACAGCACCTCTCCATCACACACAGCACCTTCCCATCACACACAGCACGTTCCCATCACCTTCCCATCACACACGGCACCTTCCCATCACACACAGCACGTTCCCATCATCTTCCCATCACACACGGCACCTTCCCATCACACACAGCACGTTCCCATCACCTTCCCATCACACACAGCATCTTCCCATCACACCTGACACCTCTCCCATCACACACAGCACCTCTCCATCACACACAGCACCTTCCCATCACCTTCCCATCACACACGGCACCTTCCCATCACACACAGCACCTTCGCGTCACACACAGCACCTTCCCATCACCTTCCCATCACACACAGCACCTTCGCGTCACACACAGCACCTTCCCATCACCTTCCCATCACACACAGCACCTTCCCATCACACACAGCACCTTCCCATCACACACAGCACCTCTCCATCACACACAGCACCTTCCCATCACACACAGCACCTTCCCATCACACACAGCACCTCCCCATCACACACAGCACCTCTCCATCACACACAGCACCTTCCCATCACACACAGCACCTTCCCATCACACACAACACATCCCCATCACACATAGCACCTTCCCATCACCTTCCCATCACACACAGCACCTTCCCATCACACACAGCACCTTCCCATCACACACAGCACCTCTCCATCACACACAGCACCTTCCCATCACACACAGCACCTCCCCATCACACACAGCACCTTCCCATCACACACAGCACCTTCCCATCACACACAGCACCTCCCCATCACACACAGCACCTTCCCATCACCTTCCCATCACACACAGCACCTTCCCATCACACACAGCACCTCCCCATCACACACGGCACCTTCCCATCACACACAGCACCTTCCCATCACACACGGCACCTTCCCATCACACACAGCACCTCCCCATCACACACAGCACCTTCCCTTCACCTTCCCATCACACACAGCACCTTCCCATCACCTTCCCATCACACACAGCACCTTCCCATCACACACGGCACCTTCCCATCACCTCCCCATCACACACAGCACCTCTCCATCACACACAGCACCTTCCCATCACCCACAGCACCTTCCCATCACACACAGCACCTCTCCATCACACACAGCACCTTCCCATCACACACAGCACCTTCCCATCACACACAGCACCTTCCCATCACACACAGCACCTTCCCCCCACACACAGCACCTTCCCATCACCTTCCCATCACACACAGCACCTTCCCATCACCTTCCCATCACACACAGCACCTTCCCATCACACACGGCACCTTCCCATCACCTCCCCATCACACACAGCACCTCTCCATCACACACAGCACCTTCCCATCACACACAGCACCTCTCCATCACACACAGCACCTCTCCATCACACACAGCACCTTCCCATCACACACAGCACCTTCCCATCACACACAGCACCTTCCCCTCACACACAGCACCTTCCCATCACACACAGCACCTCCACATCACACACAGCACCTTCCCATCACACACAGCACCTTCCCCTCACACACAGCACCTTCCCATCACACACAGCACCTCCACATCACACACAGCACCTTCCCATCACACACAGCAGCTTCCCATCACCTCTCCATCACACACAGCACCTTCCCATCACACACAGCACCTCCCCATCACACACAGCACCTTCCCATCACACACAGCACATTCCCATCACACACAGCACCTTCCCATCACACACAGCACCTTCCCATCACACACACCGCATTCCCATCACACACAGCACCTTCCCATCACACACAGCACATTCCCATCACACACAGCACCTTCCCATCACACGCAGCACCTTCCCATCACACACAGCACCTTCCCATTACCTCCCCATCACACACAGCACCTTCCCATCACACACAGCACCTCTCCATCACACACGGCACCTTCCCATCACACACAGCACCTTCCCATCACACACAGCACCTCCCCATCACACACAGCACCTCCCCATCACACACAGCACCTTCCCATCACACACAGCACCTTCCCATCACACACAGCACCTCCCCATCACACACAGCACCTTCCCATCACACACAGCACCTCCCCATCACACACGGCACCTCTCCATCACACACAGCACCTTCCCATCACACACAGCACCTCCCCATCACACACAGCACCTCCCCATCACACACAGCACCTTCCCATCACACACAGCACCTTCCCATCACACACAGCACCTCCCCATCACACACAGCACCTTCCCATCACACACGGCACCTCCCCATCACACACGGCAACTTCCCATCACACACAGCACCTTCCCATCACACACAGCACCTTCCCATCACACACAGCACCTCCCCATCACACACAGCACCTTCCCATCACACACAGCACCTCTCCCATCACACACAGCACCTTCCCATCACCTTCCCATCACACACAGCACCTCTCCATCACACACAGCACCTTCCCATCACATTCCCATCACACACAGCACCTCTCCCATCACACACAGCACCTTCCCATCACCTTCCCATCACACACAGCACCTTCCCATCACACACAGCACCTTCCCATCACACACGGCACCTCCCCATCACACACGGCACCTTCCCATCACACACAGCACCTTCCCATCACACACAGCACCTTCCAATCACACACAGCACCTCCCCATCACACACAGCACCTTCCCATCACACACAGCACCTTCCCATCACACACAGCACCTTCCCATCACACACGGCACCTCTCCATCACACACAG
The DNA here is from genome assembly GCF_047496795.1 of Chiloscyllium punctatum. Taxonomy (NCBI): domain Eukaryota; kingdom Metazoa; phylum Chordata; class Chondrichthyes; order Orectolobiformes; family Hemiscylliidae; genus Chiloscyllium; species Chiloscyllium punctatum. The sequence continues at coordinate 46,134,683 of NC_092772.1, forward strand.
CACCTTCCCATCACACACAGCACCTTCCCATCACACACAGCACCTTCCCATCACACACAGCACCTTCCCATCACCTTCCCATCACACACAGCACCTCCCCATCACACACAGCACCTTCCCATCACACACAGCACCTTCCCATCACACACAGCACCTCCCCATCACACACAGCACCTTCCCATCACACACAGCACCTTCCCATCACCTTCCCATCACACACAGCACCTTCCCATCACACACAGCACCTTCCCATCACACTCAGCACCTTCCCATCACCTTCCCATCACACACAGCACCTTCCCATCACACACAGCACCTTCCCATCTCACACAGCACCTCTCCATCACACACAGCACCTTCCCATCACACACAGCACCTTCCGATCACACACAGCACCTTCCCATCACACACAGCACCTTCCCATCACCTTCCCATCACACACAGCACCTTCCCATCACACACAGCACCTCTCCATCACCTCCCCATCACACACAGCACCTTCCCATCACCTTCCCATCACACACAGCACCTTCCCATCACACACAGCACCTCTCCATCACACACAGCACCTTCCCATCACCTTCCCATCACACACAGCACCTTCCCATCACACACAGCCCCTTCCCATCACACACAGCACCTCCCTATCACACACAGCACCTTCCCATCACACCTGACACCTCTCCCATCACACACAGCAGCTTCCCATCACACCTGACACCTCTCCCATCACACACAGCACCTCTCCATCACACACAGCACCTTCCCATCACACACAGCACCTTCCCATCACACACAGCACCTCTCCATCACACACAGCACCTTCCCATCACCTTCCCATCACACACGGCACCTTCCCATCACACACAGCACCTTCGCATCACACACAGCACCTTCCCATCACCTTCCCATCACACACAGCCCCTTCCCATCACACATAGCACCTCCCTATCACACACAGCACCTTCCCATCACACCTGACACCTCTCCCATCACACACAGCACCTTCCCATCACACACAGCACCTTCCCATCACACCTGACACCTCTCCCATCACACACAGCACCTCTCCATCACACACAGCACCTTCCCATCACACACAGCACGTTCCCATCACCTTCCCATCACACACGGCACCTTCCCATCACACACAGCACGTTCCCATCATCTTCCCATCACACACGGCACCTTCCCATCACACACAGCACGTTCCCATCACCTTCCCATCACACACAGCATCTTCCCATCACACCTGACACCTCTCCCATCACACACAGCACCTCTCCATCACACACAGCACCTTCCCATCACCTTCCCATCACACACGGCACCTTCCCATCACACACAGCACCTTCGCGTCACACACAGCACCTTCCCATCACCTTCCCATCACACACAGCACCTTCGCGTCACACACAGCACCTTCCCATCACCTTCCCATCACACACAGCACCTTCCCATCACACACAGCACCTTCCCATCACACACAGCACCTCTCCATCACACACAGCACCTTCCCATCACACACAGCACCTTCCCATCACACACAGCACCTCCCCATCACACACAGCACCTCTCCATCACACACAGCACCTTCCCATCACACACAGCACCTTCCCATCACACACAGCACCTCCCCATCACACATAGCACCTTCCCATCACCTTCCCATCACACACAGCACCTTCCCATCACACACAGCACCTTCCCATCACACACAGCACCTCTCCATCACACACAGCACCTTCCCATCACACACAGCACCTCCCCATCACACACAGCACCTTCCCATCACACACAGCACCTTCCCATCACACACAGCACCTCCCCATCACACACAGCACCTTCCCATCACCTTCCCATCACACACAGCACCTTCCCATCACACACAGCACCTCCCCATCACACACGGCACCTTCCCATCACACACAGCACCTTCCCATCACACACGGCACCTTCCCATCACACACAGCACCTCCCCATCACACACAGCACCTTCCCTTCACCTTCCCATCACACACAGCACCTTCCCATCACCTTCCCATCACACACAGCACCTTCCCATCACACACGGCACCTTCCCATCACCTCCCCATCACACACAGCACCTCTCCATCACACACAGCACCTTCCCATCACCCACAGCACCTTCCCATCACACACAGCACCTCTCCATCACACACAGCACCTTCCCATCACACACAGCACCTTCCCATCACACACAGCACCTTCCCATCACACACAGCACCTTCCCCCCACACACAGCACCTTCCCATCACCTTCCCATCACACACAGCACCTTCCCATCACCTTCCCATCACACACAGCACCTTCCCATCACACACGGCACCTTCCCATCACCTCCCCATCACACACAGCACCTCTCCATCACACACAGCACCTTCCCATCACACACAGCACCTCTCCATCACACACAGCACCTCTCCATCACACACAGCACCTTCCCATCACACACAGCACCTTCCCATCACACACAGCACCTTCCCCTCACACACAGCACCTTCCCATCACACACAGCACCTCCACATCACACACAGCACCTTCCCATCACACACAGCACCTTCCCCTCACACACAGCACCTTCCCATCACACACAGCACCTCCACATCACACACAGCACCTTCCCATCACACACAGCAGCTTCCCATCACCTCTCCATCACACACAGCACCTTCCCATCACACACAGCACCTCCCCATCACACACAGCACCTTCCCATCACACACAGCACATTCCCATCACACACAGCACCTTCCCATCACACACAGCACCTTCCCATCACACACACCGCATTCCCATCACACACAGCACCTTCCCATCACACACAGCACATTCCCATCACACACAGCACCTTCCCATCACACGCAGCACCTTCCCATCACACACAGCACCTTCCCATTACCTCCCCATCACACACAGCACCTTCCCATCACACACAGCACCTCTCCATCACACACGGCACCTTCCCATCACACACAGCACCTCCCCATCACACACAGCACCTTCCCATCACACACAGCACCTTCCCATCACACACAGCACCTCCCCATCACACACAGCACCTTCCCATCACACACAGCACCTCCCCATCACACACGGCACCTCTCCATCACACACAGCACCTTCCCATCACACACAGCACCTCCCCATCACACACAGCACCTCCCCATCACACACAGCACCTTCCCATCACACACAGCACCTTCCCATCACACACAGCACCTCCCCATCACACACAGCACCTTCCCATCACACACGGCACCTCCCCATCACACACGGCAACTTCCCATCACACACAGCACCTTCCCATCACACACAGCACCTTCCCATCACACACAGCACCTCCCCATCACACACAGCACCTTCCCATCACACACAGCACCTCTCCCATCACACACAGCACCTTCCCATCACCTTCCCATCACACACAGCACCTCTCCATCACACACAGCACCTTCCCATCACATTCCCATCACACACAGCACCTCTCCCATCACACACAGCACCTTCCCATCACCTTCCCATCACACACAGCACCTTCCCATCACACACAGCACCTTCCCATCACACACGGCACCTCCCCATCACACACGGCACCTTCCCATCACACACAGCACCTTCCCATCACACACAGCACCTTCCAATCACACACAGCACCTCCCCATCACACACAGCACCTTCCCATCACACACAGCACCTTCCCATCACACACAGCACCTTCCCATCACACACGGCACCTCTCCATCACACACAGCACCTTCCCATCACACACAGCACCTTCCCATCACACACAGCACCTTCCCATCACACACAGCACCTTCCCATCACCTTCCCATCACACACAGCACCTCCCCATCACACACAGCACCTTCCCATCACACACAGCACCTTCCCATCACACACAGCACCTCCCCATCACACACAGCACCTTCCCATCACACACAGCACCTTCCCATCACCTTCCCATCACACACAGCACCTTCCCATCACACACAGCACCTTCCCATCACACTCAGCACCTTCCCATCACCTTCCCATCACACACAGCACCTTCCCATCACACACAGCACCTTCCCATCTCACACAGCACCTCTCCATCACACACAGCACCTTCCCATCACACACAGCACCTTCCGATCACACACAGCACCTTCCCATCACACACAGCACCTTCCCATCACCTTCCCATCACACACAGCACCTTCCCATCACACACAGCACCTCTCCATCACCTCCCCATCACACACAGCACCTTCCCATCACCTTCCCATCACACACAGCACCTTCCCATCACACACAGCACCTCTCCATCACACACAGCACCTTCCCATCACAATCCCATCACACACAGCACCTTCCCATCACACACAGCACCTTCCCATCACACACAGCACCTCCCCATCACACACGGCACCTCTCCATCACACGCAGCACCTTCCCATCACACACAGCACCTCCCCATCACACACAGCACCTTCCCATCACACACAGCACCTTCCCATCACACACAGCACCTCTCCATCACACACAGCACCTTCCCATCACCTTCCCATCACACACGGCACCTTCCCATCACACACAGCACCTTCGCATCACACACAGCACCTTCCAATCACCTTCCCATCACACACGGCACCTTCCCATCACACACAGCACCTTCCCATCACACACAGCACCTCCCCATCACACACAGCACCTTCCCATCACACACAGCACCTCTCCCATCACACACAGCACCTTCCCATCACCTTCCCATCACACACAGCACCTCTCCATCACACACAGCACCTTCCCATCACATTCCCATCACACACAGCACCTCTCCCATCACACACAGCACCTTCCCATCACCTTCCCATCACACACAGCACCTTCCCATCACACACAGCACCTTCCTATCACACACGGCACCTTCCCATCACACACGGCACCTTCCCATCACACACAGCACCTTCCCATCACACACAGCACCTTCCCATCACACACAGCACCTTCCAATCACACACAGCACCTCCCCATCACACACAGCACCTTCCCATCACACACAGCACCTTCCCATCAAACACGGCACCTCTCCATCACACACAGCACCTTCCCATCACACACAGCACCTTCCCATCACACACAGCACCTCCCCATCACACACAGCACCTTCCCATCACACACAGCACCTTCCCATCACACACAGCACCTTCCCATCACCTTCCCATCACACACAGCACCTCCCCATCACACACAGCACCTTCCCATCACACACAGCACCTTCCCATCACACACAGCACCTTCCCATCACACACAGCACCTTCCCATCACACACAGCACCTTCCCATCACCTTCCCATCACACACAGCACCTTCCCATCACACACAGCACCTTCCCATCACACTCAGCACCTTCCCATCACCTTCCCATCACACACAGCACCTTCCCATCACACACAGCACCTTCCCATCTCACACAGCACCTCTCCATCACACACAGCACCTTCCCATCACACACAGCACCTTCCGATCACACACAGCACCTTCCCATCACACACAGCACCTTCCCATCACCTTCCCATCACACACAGCACCTTCCCATCACACACAGCACCTCTCCATCACCTCCCCATCACACACAGCACCTTCCCATCACCTTCCCATCACACACAGCACCTTCCCATCACACACAGCACCTCTCCATCACACACAGCACCTTCCCATCACAATCCCATCACACACAGCACCTTCCCATCACACACAGCACCTTCCCATCACACACAGCACCTCCCCATCACACACGGCACCTCTCCATCACACGCAGCACCTTCCCATCACACACAGCACCTCCCCATCACACACAGCACCTCTCCATCACACACAGCACCTTCCCATCACACACAGCACCTTCCCATCACACACAGCACCTCTCCATCACACACAGCACCTTCCCATCACCTTCCCATCACACACGGCACCTTCCCATCACACACAGCACATTCGCATCACACACAGCACCTTCCCATCACCTTCCCATCACACACAGCACCTTCCCATCACACACAGCCCCTTCCCATCACACACAGCACCTCCCTATCACACACAGCACCTTCCCATCACACCTGACACCTCTCCCATCACACACAGCAGCTTCCCATCACACACAGCACCTTCCCATCACACCTGACACCTCTCCCATCACACACAGCACCTCTCCATCACACACAGCACCTTCCCATCACACACAGCACGTTCCCATCACCTTCCCATCACACACGGCACCTTCCCATCACACACAGCACGTTCCCATCATCTTCCCATCACACACGGCACCTTCCCATCACACAGCACGTTCCCATCACCTTCCCATCACACACAGCATCTTCCCATCACACCTGACACCTCTCCCATCACACACAGCACCTCTCCATCACACACAGCACCTTCCCATCACCTTCCCATCACACACGGCACCTTCCCATCACACACAGCACCTTCGCGTCACACACAGCACCTTCCCATCACCTTCCCATCACACACAGCACCTTCCCATCACACACAGCACCTTCCCATCACACACAGCACCTCTCCATCACACACAGCACCTTCCCATCACACACAGCACCTTCCCATCACACACAGCACCTCCCCATCACACACAGCACCTCTCCATCACACACAGCACCTTCCCATCACACACAGCACCTTCCCATCACACACAGCACCTCCCCATCACACATAGCACCTTCCCATCACCTTCCCATCACACACAGCACCTTCCCATCACACACAGCACCTCTCCATCACACACAGCACCTTCCCATCACACACAGCACCTCCCCATCACACACAGCACCTTCCCATCACACACAGCACCTTCCCATCACACACAGCACCTCCCCATCACACACAGCACCTTCCCATCACCTTCCCATCACACACAGCACCTTCCCATCACACACAGCACCTCCCCATCACACACGGCACCTTCCCATCACACACAGCACCTTCCCATCACACACGGCACCTTCCCATCACACACAGCACCTCCCCATCACACACAGCACCTTCCCTTCACCTTCCCATCACACACAGCACCTTCTCATCACCTTCCCATCACACACACCACCTTCCCATCACACACGGCACCTTCCCATCACCTCCCCATCACACACAGCACCTCTCCATCACACACAGCACCTTCCCATCACCCACAGCACCTTCCCATCACACACAGCACCTCTCCATCACACACAGCACCTTCCCATCACACACAGCACCTTCCCATCACACACAGCACCTTCCCATCACACACAGCACCTTCCCATCACACACAGCACCTTCCCCTCACACACAGCACCTTCCCATCACCTTCCCATCACACACAGCACCTCCCCATCACACACAGCACCTTCCCATCACACACAGCACCTTCCCATCACACACAGCACCTCCCCATCACACACAGCACCTTCCCATCACACACAGCACCTTCCCATCACACACAGCACCTTCCCATCACCTTCCCATCACACACAGCACCTTCCCATCACACACGGCACCTTCCCATCACCTCCCCATCACACACAGCACCTCTCCATCACACACAGCACCTTCCCATCACACACAGCACCTCTCCATCACACACAGCACCTCTCCATCACACACAGCACCTTCCCATCACACACAGCACCTTCCCATCACACACAGCACCTTCCCCTCACACACAGCACCTTCCCATCACACACAGCACCTCCACATCACACACAGCACCTTCCCATCACACACAGCACCTTCCCCTCACACACAGCACCTTCCCATCACACACAGCACCTCCACATCACACACAGCACCTTCCCATCACACACAGCAGCTTCCCATCACCTCTCCATCACACACAGCACCTTCCCATCACACACAGCACCTCCCCATCACACACAGCACCTTCCCATCACACACAGCACATTCCCATCACACACAGCACCTTCCCATCACACACAGCACCTTCCCATCACACACACCGCATTCCCATCACACACAGCACCTTCCCATCACACACAGCACATTCCCATCACACACAGCACCTTCCCATCACACGCAGCACCTTCCCATCACACACAGCACCTTCCCATCACCTCCCCATCACACACAGCACCTTTCCATCACACACAGCACCTTCCCATCACACACAGCACCTCTCCATCACACACAGCACCTTCCCATCACACACAGCACCTTCCATCACACACAGCACCTCTCCATCACACACAGCACCTTCCCATCACACACAGCACCTTCCCATCACACACAGCACCTTCCCATCACACACAGCACCTCTCCATCACACACAGCACCTTCCCATCACACACAGCACCTTCCCATCACACACGGCACCTTCCCATCAGACACGGCACCTTCCCATCACACACAGCACCTTCCCATTACACACAGCACCTTCCCATCACACACAGCACCTTCCCATCACACACAGCACCTTCCCATCACCTTCCCATCACACACGGCACCTTCCCATCACACACGGCACCTTCCCCTCACACACATCACCTTCCCATCACACACAGCACCTTCCCATCACACACAGCACCTTCCCATCACCTTCCCATCACACACAGCAATTTCCCATCACACACAGCACCTCCCCATCACACACAGCACCTTCCCATCACACACATCACCTTCCCATCACACACAGCACCTCCCCATCACACACAGCACCTCCCCATCACACACAGCACCTCCCCATCACACACAGCACCACCCCATCACACACAGCACCACCCCATCACACACAGCACCTTCCCATCACACACAGCACCTTCCCATCACACACATCACCTTCCCATCACACACAGCACATTCCCATCACACACAGCACCTTCCCATCACACACAGCACCTTCTTATCACACACAGCACCTTCCCATCACACACAGCACCTTCCCATCACACACAGCACCTTCCCATCACACGCAGCACCTTCCCATCACACACAGCACCTTCCCATCACCTCCCCATCACACACAGCACCTTTCCATCACACACAGCACCTTCCCATCACACACAGCACCTCTCCATCACACACAGCACCTTCCCATCACACACAGCACCTTCCATCACACACAGCACCTCTCCATCACACACAGCACCTTCCCATCACACACAGCACCTTCCCATCACACACAGCACCTTCCCATCACACACAGCACCTCTCCATCACACACAGCACCTTCCCATCACACACAGCACCTTCCCATCACACACGGCACCTTCCCATCAGACACGGCACCTTCCCATCACACACAGCACCTTCCCATCACACACAGCACCTTCCCATTACACACAGCACCTTCCCATCTGTGCGAGATATGTGGCTATCCAGCCCCATCTACGGCACTTTTTATTTCCCTTCCCAGGAACAAAGACACGGGGGAGTCAGTCCAAAACTTTTCATTCAACTTTGCAAAGTCGGGTGCTGTTCCCAAAGGTACACACACACAAGCATAGTAATCTCCACACATTATATACATGTATATGTGGGCTGGGTTTACTACTGCTGCCTTGACCAACGAGTGCTCGGATTCCCCACTGTTTTCCTTTTTTGGGTTCTGGTGCCTGCGATTCTTTTATCATTCACTTGGCCAATCAGTGTTTGAGCTTCCCATTCTTCCCTTATATGGATGATGTTGTACAACTGTGGTTAAGGGCGGCCTCTCAACTATCGAGGAAAGCTGTTACAACTGTTTCATTCATATAAACGTGGGGGAGGTCCGGCAACAGTTTCGAGTGTCTGCTTGTGTTTACTATGAGGTCGAAAAGACTAAAAGGCAGCTAACCGTTTAAAAATTACACTACCCCCTACAAATCCCCCGTGTCTTTTCTTACGGCCTGTAATTTTTCAACCGTAAGTTTCTTCTCCAGGGCATTTAATAACTCCCGAGCTTGTTCATCAAACTGCCCTTCTCTAATACTACCCCCGCCCAAGAGGGATTGACGTTGTTCCATCTCGAGATTTATTCGTTCAACCTGCCCATAGGGAACATCCTTCTTAGTAAGGGCGGTTTCGATCAGTCGTTGAGTTAATCCCCGGACACAGGGAATAACGCAACACCCAAGGGCAGTGAGTACCCCTGCCACCACTATACATGAGACAAGAAAGGGAACGACCACCCCCGTCCATTTACCGAACCAAGCTTCCAACCAGTCCGTGAGGCCAGAGTCGATGCCCGAGTTTTCGGCCAGTTCGTCCGCCAATGTGGTGAGTCCATCCAGGGTGCGGGTGATGGACCCATCAGGGGCTGTGTTGTTGGGGATGAAAGTGCAGCACTGAATGCCTATCATGACACAAACACCCCCCTTCTCTGCCAACATCATGTCTAAGGCCAACCTATTTTCCCACGCCATCCTACTAGTGGCGTCCAGTTGTTCTGCTATTCCTTTCACTGCATCCCGGGTATAATTAATGAACCTCTGCTGATTGTAGTAAATATAATTAATCCAATCCACATTCTTATTGATGGTCACCCACCAGAACAGTGACGACTCAAAACCCGCCGCTATCTGGTTCCTAGCCTTGTATTCGTCAGGAACACCCCTGGGGACCCCTATGGCATCTAAATATATGTTATCATCGAAAGAGGTCTCCAAAGCTCTCTCAGTTCTTCCACTAGAACGGGGTCGCTCTTGTTTTTCGAATGCCAGGGTGAATGGGATGGCCAATTGAACGATCGCACAAGTGCCCGTCCATTTTCGGGGCAGGGTCGGTCGCAGAACCCTCCCACCACAGTACCACCAGAGGTCTGCCCTCGGTACATGAATGTGGGAGTAATTCCCGCCCCCGGTAGTTTCATTGACCAGCCGGATTGATCCGCTGCACTTGTCAATGTCCCCACATCGTCGTCCCACTGTAGTCCCGTCCGAGAGACGCAGGCCTGGTGCGTACCCGTTACCCCTGAGAATGATGGCGGGCGGGGCGCCCCCTCAGACCTGACGGGGGGAAACTTCAAACTCAAGGGTCGACAAGTGGGGTCGTTCCAGGCCTCTCGGTCCTGGTACAGCCTTATCATGCAGTCCATGGCTCGTGGGTGTTTCTCCCATCCCAGCGGGAATGGGACCACCTGAGGGTTAGGGCGGGCACTCGTGCATGCGTAGCAATCACTCTTTTTCATGCTCCTCACAGTATATTTGACCCATTCCATCCAGGCATTCGCCTCCCCGTATCCCGTTTCTATTTCAAAGGTCTTTTCCAAATCCGTTGTCTCAATTATTCTAATCTTTTCCTGCTTACCAGTGGTGGATGAGCCCCCAGACCCAGCTTCAATGACCGTGATATACGTGCAGCACAGCTGCATCCCCCCCATCCTGCCTGGCCCCCAACTCTAATACCCAGTATTGTTCTATTAAGTCTCGCCTCGTTCTTTTCCAAGTTCTTTATGGTCAGATAAAGCGGATTGCACTGATTATGCCCACAATCTCGTCCAGGGGTGATGGGATCACGGACAACTGACACCATAGCCTGGACCCCGGGGGCTGGAAGCCTACTTAGGCCTTCCCTACCATACAATTGTAATACTAACGTCTGACCCTGGAATCCCCTTTCTCTCTCTAGATTCTGCTTAGTTTGATTCAGTTGACTTTTAGTCCTACAGGGCACCAACTCACAAAGGTCTAAGCTAAGTGTCTGTGTTGATTGGTTGGCAAGCACGGAGATGGTGAACCACTGACGGTCCTCTATTTGTTTCATCCGGAGGCCAAATTGGGTAACACGCACACTATGACCCAGCCCAAGGACAATGGCATAGCAAGTTAACAATACGATTGACCGCATTTTGTCGCGACACCCGTAGCCCGAGGGCACAGTTCCTTTAGACTCGCCAAAGTCCGATTAGTTCGTTCTCAGAGTCTCTGTTCCTTAGATGCCTTTGTCAGAGAGGTTCGTTCGTCCTCCGTCGGTTGTGGCACTGGTCCCTTGACTCGAGTGTAATGTGTCCAGCCCTTTTCGGCCGTACGGACAGCCGTTTCGGTCGTCAAAAGTACCAGGAAGGGACCGTCCCAAGTTGGTTCGAGGGTACGTTGCTTCCAGCTTTTAATCAGGACCCACTGACCCGGCTTGACGGTGTGCACCGCAAACTCGAGGGGCGGCGTCTGTGCCAAAAGTCCCTGTTGGCGTAAACGAGATAGAGCAGACCCCAGAGCCACCACATATTTTTGCACAAACATATCCCGAGACTCAAATACAGGAGGTTCCCCCTTCGGCCCATGGAACGGGAGGCCAAATAACATTTCGAAAGGGGAGACGCCCAAATCCCGCCTTGGCTGGGTGCGAATTTGCAACAGGGCAAGGGGTAGGCATTTGGTCCAAGGCAGGCCGATTTCACTAGTGAGCTTGGTTAGCTGCTTTTTGATGGTCTGGTTCATTCTTTCGACCTTGCCCGAGGAGGAGGGATGCCAGGGGGTGTGCAAATCCCAGTCAATCCCCATTGCTTGCACTACATTCTGGAGGACGGTCGAGGTGAAGTGGCTCCCCTGGTCAGAGTCAATAGCGCGGGGTAGCCCAAATCGTGGGATGATTTGCTCGAGTAGAATCTTGCTAACCTGAGTTGCCGTTGCCGTGGTAGTGGGGAAAGCTTCCACCCATCCTGTCAGGTGATCTACCACTACTAATAGATACTTCAGGCGACCTATAGGGGGGAGCTCAGTGTAATCTACCTGGATATACTCAAACGGCCTATCGGCCGGACTCCTAACCCCTTGTCTTGCATGCTGCCGCAGCCCCCTTTTGTTAATCTTTCGACATGTTATGCAATCTCCTGTGACCTGCTTGGCTACCGTGTACAGACCAGGGTGAGCATATCGGCGCAGGAAGGCATCACACAGTGCCTGGGCGCCCCAGTGACCCCCTTGGTGTAAACGGGCAATAATGTCCCGCGTCAACGGTCGATTTAGTAGCTGGCGGCTATCGGGTAAGGTCCACTTGCCTTCCCTATCCTTTGTACCCCCCAGAGACGCGAGAAGAGTTTCTTCTTTGTCAGTAAACGTGGGCACTTCGGTAATTTCGGATATCTGTGGAATCCTTACCAGGCAGTTTATTACTTCCTTCCCCATCCCAGCCAATTTTGCCTGTTCATCTGCCAATTGATTCCCCAGGGTCTCTATTTTATCGTCTTTCTGGTGTCCTTTCACATGTACTACAGCAATCTCTTATGGCAGCAACAAATCCTCCAAGATCATGGCTACTAGTTCCTCGTGGACCAACTCCTTTCCTCTACTATTTATCATTCCCCTTTCTTTCCAGATCTTCCCAAAGGTGTGTACTACCCCAAAGGCATACTTAGAGTCAGTGTAGATTGTCCCGGCTATTCCCTTTAAATTCCTCAGAGCCCGGTGCAAGGCGTACAATTCGCACGTTTGTGCGGACCAGGCATTCGGTAGCCGTCCACTTTCCACTAATTCCCAACCAGTCTCTCTAATGACTGCATAACCGTTGTGTCTCTTCCCATCTATCACTCGAGAGGACCCATCAATGTACCACCGCCTACCTGCATGTAAGGGGGTATCCCTCAGATCTTCCCTCACTTTACTCTGGTACTCTATTATGTCTGAACAGCAGTGTTCCAGTTCCTCCTCCCCTTCCCCTTTCCAAAGAAAGTCCGCCGGGTTCTGGCAGCCCCCGACTTCTATTCGGAGGTCTTCTCGGTCTAACAATATGGCTTCATATTTCAGAATTCTCGAGTCAGTCAGCCACCTCCCGGCCTTCTGATTCAGGATAGTTCTAACCTGGTGGGGAGTAGTGACTGTCAAGGGGGCCCCAAAAGTCAACTTCCTGCTTTCCTCTACCAGCTTTGCCGTGGCTGCCACCGCTTGGACACACTCCGGCCACCCTCGGGAGACTGGATCCAGAATTTTTGACAGGAAAGCCGCGGGCTTCCTTTTACCCCCCCAGTCCTGGGTCAACACTCCAAGAGCGGTTCCCTTTCTGGAGTTCACAAAGAGACGAAATGTCTTACTAAAATCCGGCAAGCTTAAAACAGGTGCGGCCATCAATTTTCCTTTTAGGATTTCAATTAACTTTTTCTCCTCCTCCTCCCATTTTATTCTGTTGGGTGCCTCCTCAATGAGTTTTAGGTACAAGTCTTTAGTAAGGGGGGCATAGTCGTCTATCCATAACCGACAATAGCCTAAGAGTCCCAAGAACTTCCGCAACTCCCTCTTGGTCGTTGGGAGGCCTAGTTCGATTATTGCCCGCACTCTTTCCGGACTTATTCGTTTCTGTCCCTGGCTTATCAAGTGTCCCAGGTACTTAACCTCTTTCTCGACATATTGGAGCTTCTTCTGACTCACTCTTAACCCCTTCTCAGCTCGGTAATTTAACAGGGCATTAGTCCCAAGTAGGACGTCCTCCTCCGCCGGTCCGGATAAAAGGAGATCGTCCACGTATTGTATAAGCTTAAGGGCCGGGGACAAGGTTAGTCCCTCCAATAATTGTTCCAGAATCTGCCCGAACAGAGTCGGGGACTCAGTGAATCCTTGGGGGAGTACGGTCCACCTGTACTGTTGTTTTCTGCTAGTATCAGGATCCTCCCATTCAAAAGCAAAAAGATCCCTACTGTCCTTGTCCAGGGGACACGCCCAGAAGGCATCCTTTAAGTCTATAACACTAAACCAGCCGTGGTCCGGGGGGATTCACCCCAGAATAGTGTATGGGTTCGGTACCACAGGGTGCCGTACTTGGACAATTTTATTTACCTCCCTTAGGTCTTGGACCATTCGGTAGCTCCCATCCGACTTCCGGACCGGCAGGATGGGGGAATTGTATCGTGACATACAGGGCTCTACCAATCCATCTTTTATTAGGTCTTCCATAACTGTCTTCAGGCCCTGCCTCCCTTCCCAAGAGATGGGGTATTGGCGCACTCTGACGTCGGGGCTCTGGGGCTTTAATTTTACCTCCACAGGTCGAATTGCGAGTCCCCCCCAGTTCCCTTTGGCGACCCAAACCCTAGGGTCTATCTCTGTCAATCGGGACTCACTAAGGTATGACATGGTAACGGCTAATTCTTCCTCTCTCACTTCTGCCCCGTCTCGCTTCTCTCCCTCTCCAACTTTTCTTCGACGTTCCTCTTTCCACCCCATAATCTCCCTCCCCCATTCCGGTGGACTTACAAGCTTCCCGTACGGCTGCCACCATCATTTTTGTCTTATGTTTCTCCCTTATTACATCCCTCTGAACGTACACCTTCTGTGCTTCCCGTAATAATTCTTCAACATCCTTTTCAGCCCAATCCTCCACTTTCTGTAATTTCTTCTGAATGTCAGGCCATGACTTAGTCACAAAGTGCACCTTAAGCATGCTCTTGCCTATTTCCCCATCAGGGTCTAAACCTGAATACTTTTGCATGGACTCCCGCAAACGGTCTAAAAACTCACTCGGGGATTCATCCTTTTTCTGTCCAACTTCAAATGCTTTTGCTAAATTCCGCTGTCTGGGCACGCAGGTTTGGATTCCCCTGATTATAAGGCTTCTGAGGTCTGTCATATTGGCCCTTCCCCCCGCGTCGTTATGATCCCACCGGGGGTCCTCTAAGGGGTACTTCTGCTCTCCACGCTGAGGGCCGTCCTGATGCTCCCTATCCCAAATGGCCATTGCACTATTCCGGATCATAACAATTTCATCGTAATTAAATAGTATTCTCATCATGGCCTGCAGTTCAGACCATGTGTATATACTGGGCCCCAGAAATTGGTCCAGTTGTATTCCCACACTGACGGGGTCGTCCAGTAGACGGGGTCGTTCATTACGGAGTTGCCGGATATCCCCAGAATTTAAAGGTTGTACTACGAACCCGGTCCGTTCGTTCCCAAACGGCACCTCTCGTAAGGGGTTCAGCTGTTCAATATTGTCACTCCTCCCAGCTCTCAATCCCTCTTCTCGACCTCTCCGCATCTCGAGTCGGACTGATTTCCTAGTGCCTGGGGTGAGTTCTGTGCCCCCTCCTGTACACCCCCCAGCAGTCCCTTCCTCACTGGTCGTAGCCTGCTGGGACTCGGAATTATCCGTCGCAGGAGGGAGGTCCGCGCTGGACGCCTGGTCGTGCGCGGGTGGTATATACGGGGGGCGGGGAAGACGGTGGCAAACCGTCGGTGAGGATGTCCCAAGACTTCTGGGGCTTCCTCGGGTCTGTTTGGGGAGTCAGAGGATAGAGACGCGTGGGACTCTCGCCGTCGCCCGCCAACCAGGCGGCGGCATATTTGCTCTCCTCTGGGTCAAACGGTTGTTTTCTGTTAACATATACATTTAGGATTTGACACACCCAGTCTTCATCAGACCCATACTCGGACCAAACTACCGAGGGGGCGCGGATAGGTTCTTTGGTCCATATAAAACAACAATATTTTATCATGGTCTCTTTCTTTAAGTCCTTCGTTCTACTACTGTCCGTCCATAGACTTAACTTCCGACCTAATGGACTATCGGGGGGTATTTCTTTCCCATTTGCAGTCTTCCCTGACTTTTCCTTAGTAAATCTAGAAGTCTGATTTCCCATGGTTTATCTTCGGTCCTGGTCTTAAACGCCCAAAGCGTTTTCACAGATGACCGTCAAAACCACAATTTCCCGTGGTTTATCTTCAGTCCTGGTCTTAAACGCTCAAAGCGTTTTCACAGATGACCGTCAAAACCACAATTTCCCGTGGTTTATCTTCAGTCCTGGTCTTAAACGCCCAAAGCGTTTTCACAGATGACCGTCAAAACCACAATTTCCCGTGGTTTATCTTCAGTCCTGGTCTTAAACGCCCAAAGCGTTTTCACAGATGACCGTCAAAACCACGCGGCCAACAAGGAAGAACAAAAGAATCTCTTACCTTGATCCGTGCACGGAGTTGTCTGGCCTTTTTAAATGTGTGTACCCCCGTGTATAGTCACTAACCGGTCGTCCCAGCACTCGTCCGTGTGTTCCTTTTCCAGGATTCAAAATTATTTTTAAATGAGCCGGGTCACATCGTCTCTTGGCCGACGGCCAACGGACCAAGCCGATCAGTGAGAAGTATAAATATATACTAGACGCGTCTTTGTTGTAATCAGGCTTGATCCGTGAGCCGAAGAGACTGCCCCCCCCGGCAATAATTATTTCATCCCGGAGGAGCCCCCAATTGTGCGAGATATGTGGCTATCCAGCCCCATCTACGGCACTTTTTATTTCCCTTCCCAGGAACAAAGACACGGAGGAGTCAGTCCAAAACTTTTCATTCAACTTTGCAAAGTCGGGTGCTGTTCCCAAAGGTACACACACACAAGCATAGTAATCTCCACACATTATATACATGTATATGTGGGCTGGGTTTACTACTGCTGCCTTGACCAACGAGTGCTCGGATTCCCCACTGTTTTCCTTTTTTGGGTTCTGGTGCCTGCGATTCTTTTATCATTCACTTGGCCAATCAGTGTTTGAGCTTCCCATTCTTCCCTTATATGGATGATGTTGTACAACTGTGGTTAAGGGCGGCCTCTCAACTATCGAGGAAAGCTGTTACAACTGTTTCATTCATATAAACGTGGGGGAGGTCCGGCAACAGTTTCGAGTGTCTGCTTGTGTTTACTATGAGGTCGAAAAGACTAAAAGGCAGCTAACCGTTTAAAAATTACACTACCCCCTACACATCACACACAGCACCTTCCCATCACACACAGCACCTTCCCATCACCTTCCCATCACACACAGCACCTTCCCATCACACACGGCACCTTCCCATCACACACAGCACCTTCCCATCACCTTCCCATCACACACAGCAATTTCCCATCACACACAGCACCTCCCCATCACACACAGCACCTTCCCATCACACACATCACCTTCCCATCACACACAGCACCTCCCCATCACACACAGCACCACCCCATCACACACAGCACCACCCCATCACACACAGCACCTTCCCATCACACACAGCACCTTCCCATCACACACATCACCTTCCCATCACACACAGCACCTTCCCATCACACACAGCACATTCCCATCACACACAGCACCTTCTTATCACACACAGCACCTTCTTATCACACACAGCACCTTCCCATCACACACAGCACCTTCCCATTACACACAGCACCTTCCCATCACACACAGCACCTTCCCATCACACACAGCACTTCTCCATCACACACAGCACCTTCCCATCACACACAGCACCTTCCAATCACACACAGCACCTTCCCATCACCCACAGCACCTCTCCATCACACACAGCACCTCCCCATCACACACAGCACCTCTCCATCACACTCAGCACCTTCCCATCACACACAGCACTTCTCCATCACACACAGCACCTCCCCATCACACACAGCACCTTCCCATCACACACAGCACCTTCCCATCACACACAGCACCTTCCCATCACACACAGCACCTCCCCATCACACACAGCACCTTCCCATCACTCACAGCACGTCCCCATCACCTTCCCATCACACACAGCACCTTCCCATCACACACAGCACCTCTCCATCACACACAGCACCTTCCAATCACACACAGCACCTCCCCATCACACACAGCACCTCCCCATCACATACAGCACCTTCCCATCACACAGAGCACCTTCCCATCACACACAGCACCTTCCCATCACACACAGCAACTCTCCATCACACACAGCACCTTCCCATCACACACAGCACCTCTCCATCACACACAGCACCTTCCCATCACACCTGACACCTCTCCCATCACACACAGCACCTCTCCATCACACACAGCACCTTCCCATCACACACAGCACCTTCCCATCACACCTGACACCTCTCCCATTACACACAGCACCTCCCCATCACACACAGCACCTTCCCATCACACACAGCACCTTCCCATCACACACAGCACCTTCCCATCACACACAGCACCTTCCCATCACATACAGCACGTTCCCATCACACACAGCACCTTCCCATCACACACAGCACCTCCCCATCACACAGAGCACCTTCCCATTACACACAGCACCTTCCCATCACACACAGCACCTCCCCATCACACACGGCACCGTCCCATCACCTTCCCATCACACACGGCACCTTCCCATCACCTTCCCATCGCACACAGCACCTTCCCATCACACACAGCACCTCCCCATCACACACAGCACCTTCCCATCACACACAGCACCTTCCCATCACACACGGCACCTTCCCATCACACACAGCACCTTCCCATCACACACAGCACCTCCCCATCACACACAGCACCTTCCCATCACACACAGCACCTCCCCCATCACACACAGCACCTTCCCATCAACTTCCCATCACACACAGCACCTCTCCATCACACACAGCACCTTCCCATCACCTTCCCATCACACACAGCACCTCTCCCATCACACACAGCACCTTCCCATCACCTTCCCATCACACACAGCCCCTTCCCATCCCACACAGCACCTTCCCATTACACACAGCACCTTCCCATCACACACGGCACCTTCCCATCCCACACAGCACCTTCCCATCACACACAGCACCTTCCCATCACCTTCCCATCACACACAGCACCTTCCCATCACACACAGCACCTCCCCATCACACACAGCACCTTCCCATCACACACAGCACCTCCCCATCACACACAACACCTTCCCATCACACACAGCACCTTCCCATCACACACGGCACCTTCCCATCACACACAGCACCTTCCCATCACACACAGCACCTTCCCATCACACACAGCACCTCCCCATCACACACAGCACCTTCCCATCGCACACGGCACCTCCCCATCACACACGGCACCTTCCCATCACACACAGCACCTTCCCATCACACACAGCACCTTCCCATCACACACAGCACCTCCCCATCACACACAGCACCTTCCCATCACACACAGCACCTCTCCCATCACACACAGCACCTCTCCCATCACACACAGCACCTTCCCATCAACTTCCCATCACACACAGCACCTCTCCATCACACACAGCACCTTCCCATCACCTTCCCATCACACACAGCACCTCTCCCATCACACACAGCACCTTCCCATCACCTTCCCATCACACACAGCCCCTTCCCATCACACACAGCACATTCCCATCACACACAGCACCTTCCCATCACACACGGCACCTTCCCATCCCACACGGCACCTTCCCATCACACACAGCACCTTCCCATCACCTTCCCATCACACACAGCACCTTCCCATCACACACAGCACCTTCCCATCACACACAGCACCTCCCCATCACACACAGCACCTTCCCATCACACACAGCACCTTCCCATCGCACACAGCACCTTCCCATCGCACACGGCACCTTCCCATCACACACGGCACCTTCCCATCACACACAGCACCTTCCCATCACCTCTCCATCACACACAGCACCTTCCCATCACACACAGCACCTTCCCATCACACACAGCACCTTCCCATCACACACAGCACCTCTCCATCACACACGGCACCTTCCCATCACACGCGGCACCTTCCCATCACACGCGGCACCTTCCCATCACACACGGCACCTCCCCATCACACACAGCACCTTCCCATCACACACAGCACCTTCCCATCACACACAGCACCTCCCCATCACACACAGCACCTCCCCATCACACACAGCACCTTCCCATCACACACAGCACCTTCCCATCACACACAGCACCTTCCCATCACCTCTCCATCACACACAGCACCTTCCCATCACACACAGCACCTTCCCATCACACACAGCACCTTCCCATCACACACAGCACCTCTCCATCACACACGGCACCTTCCCATCACACGCGGCACCTTCCCATCACACACAGCACCTCCCCATCACACACAGCACCTCCCCATCACACACAGCACCTTCCCATCACACACAGCACCTCCCCATCACACACAGCACCTCCCCATCACACACAGCACCTTCCCATCACACACAGCACCTTCCCATCACACACAGCACCTCCCCATCACACACAGCACCTTCCCATCACACACAGCACCTTCCCATCACACACGGCACCTCTCCATCACACACAGCACCTTCCCATCACACACAGCACCTTCCCATCACACACGGCACCTCCCCATCACACACGGCACCTTCCCATCACACACAGCACCTTCCCATCACACACAGCACCTTCCCATCACACACAGCACCTCCCCATCACACACAGCACCTTCCCATCACACACAGCACCTCTCCCATCACACACAGCACCTTCCCATCACCTTCCCATCACACACAGCACCTCTCCATCACACACAGCACCTCCCCATCACACACAGCACCTTCCCATCACACACAGCACCTCCCCATCACACACAGCACCTTCCCATCACACACAGCACCTTCCCATCACACACAGCACCTTCCCATCACCTTCCCATCACACACAGCACCTTCCCATCACACACAGCACCTTCCCATCACACACAGCACCTTCCCATCACCTTCCCATCACACACAGCACCTTCCCATCACACACAGCACCTCTCCATCACACACAGCACCTTCCCATCACACACAGCACCTTCCCATCACACACAGCACCTTCCCATCACACACAGCACCTTCCCATCACCTTCCCATCACACACAGCACCTTCCCATCACACACAGCACCTTCCCATCACACACAGCACCTCTCCATCACCTCCCCATCACACACAGCACCTTCCCATCACCTTCCCATCACACACAGCACCTCCCCATCACACACAGCACCTTCCCATCACACACAGCACCTTCCCATCACACACGGCACCTCTCCATCACACACAGCACCTTCCCATCACACACAGCACCTTCCCATCACACACGGCACCTCCCCATCACACACGGCACCTTCCCATCACACACAGCACCTTCCCATTACACACAGCACCTTCCCATCACACACAGCACCTCCCCATCACACACAGCACCTTCCCATCACACACAGCACCTCTCCCATCACACACAGCACCTTCCCATCACCTTCCCATCACACACAGCACCTCTCCATCACACACAGCACCTCCCCATCACACACAGCACCTTCCCATCACACACAGCACCTCCCCATCACACACAGCACCTTCCCATCACACACAGCACCTTCCCATCACACACAGCACCTTCCCATCACCTTCCCATCACACACAGCACCTTCCCATCACACACAGCACCTTCCCATCACACACAGCACCTTCCCATCACCTTCCCATCACACACAGCACCTTCCCATCACACACAGCACCTCTCCATCACACACAGCACCTTCCCATCACACACAGCACCTTCCCATCACACACAGCACCTTCCCATCACACACAGCACCTTCCCATCACCTTCCCATCACACACAGCACCTTCCCATCACACACAGCACCTTCCCATCACACACAGCACCTCTCCATCACCTCCCCATCACACACAGCACCTTCCCATCACCTTCCCATCACACACAGCACCTTCCCATCACACACAGCACCTCTCCATCACACACAGCACCTTCCCATCACACACAGGACCTTCCCATCACACACAGCACCTTCCCATCACACACAGCACCTCTCCATCACACACAGCACCTTCCCATCACAATCCCATCACACACAGCACCATCCCATCACACACAGCACCTTCCCATCACACACAGCACCTCCCCATCACACACAGCACCTCCCCATCACACACGGCAACTCTCCATCACACACAGCACCTTCCCATCACACACAGCACCTCCCCATCACACACAGCACCTCTCCATCACACACAGCACCTTCCCATCACACACAGCACGTTCCCATCACACACAGCACCTCCCCATCACACACAGCACCTTCCCGTCCCCTTCCCATCACACACAGCACCTTCCCATCACACACAGCACCTTCCCATCACCTTCCCATCACACACAGCACCTTCCCATCACACACGGCACCTTCCCATCACCTCCCCATCACACACAGCACCTCTCCATCACACACAGCACCTTCCCATCACACACAGCACCTTCCCATCACACACAGCACCTCTCCATCACACACAGCACCTTCCCATCACACACAGCACCTTCCCATCACACACAGCACCTTCCCATCACACACAGCAGCTTCCCATCACCTCTCCATCACACACAGCACCTTCCCATCACACACAGCACCTCCCCATCACACACAGCACCTTCCCATCACACACAGCAGCTTCCCATCACCTCTCCATCACACACAGCACCTTCCCATCACACACAGCACCTTCCCATCACACACAGCACCTCCCCATCACACACAGCACCTTCCCATCACACACAGCACCTTCCCATCACACACAGCACATTCCCATCAAACACAGCACCTTCCCATCACACACAGCACATTCCCATCACAAACACCACATTCCCATCACACACAGCACCTTCCCATCACACACAGCACCTTCCCATCACCTCCCCATCACACACAGCACCTCTCCATCACACACAGCACCTTCCCATCACACACAGCACCTTCCCATCACACACATCACCTTCCCATCACACACAGCACCTTCCCATCACACACAGCACCTCCCCATCACACACAGCACCTTCCCATCACACACAGCACCTTCCCATCACACACGGCACCTTCCCATCACCTTCCCATCACACACAGCACCTTCCCATCACACACGGCACCTTCCCATCACACACAGCACCTTCCCATCACACACAGCACCTCCCCATCACACACAGCACCTTCCCATCACACACGGCACCTTTCCATCACACACAGCACCTTCCCATCACACACATCACCTTCCCATCACACACAGCACCTCCCCATCACACACAGCACCACCCCATCACACACAGCACCACCCCATCACACACAGCACCTTCCCATCACACACAGCACCTTCCCATCACACACATCACCTTCCCATCACACACGGCACCTTCCCATCACACACAGCACCTTCCCATCACACACAGCACCTTCCCATCACACACAGCACCTTCCCATCACCTTCCCATCACACACAGAGCCTTCCCATCACACACAGCACCTCCCCATCACACACAGCACCTTCCCATCACACACGGCACCTTTCCATCACACACAGCACCTTTCCATCACACACAGCACCTCCCCATCACACACAGCACCTTCCCATCACACACAGCACCTTCCCATCACCTTCCCATCACACACAGCACCTTCCCATCACACACAGCACCTTCCCATCACACACAGCACCTCTCCATCACACACAGCACCTCCCCATCACACACAGCACCTTCCCATCACACACAGCACCTCCCCATCACACACAGCACCTTCCCATCACACACAGCACCTCTCCATCACACACAGCACCTCCCCATCACACACAGCACCTTCCCATCACACACAGCACCTCCCCATCACACCCGGCACCTTCCCATTACACACGGCACCTTCCCATCACACACAGCACCTCTCCATCACACACAGCACCTTCCCATCACACACAGCACCTCTCCATCACACACAGCACCTTCCCATCACACACAGCACCTTCCCATCACACACAGCACCTCTCCCATCACACACAGCACTTCTCCATCACACACAGCACCTTCCCATCACACACAGCACCTTCCCATCACACACATCACCTTCCCATCACACACAGCACTTCTCCATCACACACAGCACCTTCCCATCACACACAGCACCTCTCCATCACACACAGCACCTTCCCATCACACACAGCACCTCTCCATCACACACAGCACCTTCCCATCACACACAGCACCTTCCCATCACACACAGCACCTCTCCCATCACACACAGCACCTTCCCATCACACACAGCACCTTCCCATCACACACAGCACCTCCCCATCACACACAGCACCTTCCCATCACACACAGCACCTTCCAATCACACACAGCACTTCTCCATCACACACAGCACCTTCCCATCACACACAGCACCTTCCCATCACACACAGCACCTTCCCATCACACACAGCACCTTCCCATCACACACAGCACCTTCCCATCACCTTCCCATCACACACAGCACCTTCCCATCACACACAGCACCTTCCCATCACCTTCCCATCACACACAGCACCTTCCCATCACACACAGCACCTTCCCATCACACACAGCACCTCCCATCACCTTCCCATCACACACAGCACCTTCCCATCACACACAGCACCTCCCCATCACACACAGCACCTTCCCATCACACACAGCACCTTCCCATCACACACAGCACCTCCCCATCACACACAGCACCTCCCCATCACATACAGCACCTTCCCATCACACACAGCACCTTCCCATCACACACGGCACCTTCCCATCACACACGGCACCTTCCCATCACACACGGCACCTTCCCATCACACACAGCACCTCTCCATCACACACAGCACCTCTCCATCACACACGGCACCTTCCCATCACACACAGCACCTCTCCATCACACACAGCACCTTCCCATCACACACAGCACCTTCCCATCACACACGGCACCTTCCCATCACACACAGCACCTCTCCATCACACACAGCACCTTCCCATCACACACAGCACCTTCCCATCACACACCGTACATTCCCATCACACACAGCACCTCTCCATCACACACAGCACCTTCCCATCACACCTGACACCTCTCCCATCACACACATCACCTCTCCATCACACACAGCACCTTCCCATCACACCTGACACCTCTCCCATCACACACAGCACCTTCCCATCACCTCTCCATCACACACAGCACCTTCCCATCACACCTGACACCTCTCCCATCACACACAGCACCTTCCCATCACACACAGCACCTTCCCATCACACACAGCACCTTCCCATCACACACAGCACCTTCCCATCACCTTCCCATCACACACAGCACCTCTCCCATCACACACAGCACCTTCCCATCACCTTCCCATCACACACAGCACCTTCCCATCACACACGGCACCTTCCCATCACACACAGCACCTTCCCATCACCTTCCCATCACACACAGCACCTCTCCCATCACACACAGCACCTTCCCATCAACTTCCCATCACACACAGCACCTCTCCATCACACACAGCACCTTCCCATCACCTTCCCATCACACACAGCACCTCTCCCATCACACACAGCACCTTCCCATCACCTTCCCATCACACACAGCACCTTCCCATCACACACGGCACCTTCCCATCACACACAGCACCTTCCCATCACCTTCCCATCACACACAGCAATTTCCCATCACACACAGCACCTCCCCATCACACACAGCACCTTCCCATCACACACATCACCTTCCCATCACACACAGCACCTCCCCATCACACACAGCACCACCCCATCACACACAGCACCACCCCATCACACACAGCACCTTCCCATCACACACAGCACCTTCCCATCACACACATCACCTTCCCATCACACACAGCACCTTCCCATCACACACAGCACATTCCCATCACACACAGCACCTTCTTATCACACACAGCACCTTCTTATCACACACAGCACCTTCCCATCACACACAGCACCTTCCCATTACACACAGCACCTTCCCATCACACACAGCACCTTCCCATCACACACAGCACTTCTCCATCACACACAGCACCTTCCCATCACACACAGCACCTTCCAATCACACACAGCACCTTCCCATCACACACAGCACCTCCCCATCACACACAGCACCACCCCATCACACACAGCACCACCCCATCACACACAGCACCTTCCCATCACACACAGCACCTTCCCATCACACACATCACCTTCCCATCACACACAGCACCTTCCCATCACACACAGCACCTCCCCATCACACACAGCACCTTCCCATCACACACAGCACCTTCCCATCACCTTCCCATCACACACAGCACCTTCCCATCACACACAGCACCTTCCCATCACACACAGCACCTCTCCATCACACACAGCACCTCCCCATCACACACAGCACCTTCCCATCACACACAGCACCTCCCCATCACACACAGCACCTTCCCATCACACACAGCACCTCTCCATCACACGCAGCACCTCCCCATCACACACAGCACCTTCCCATCACACACAGCACCTCCCCATCACACCCGGCACCTTCCCATTACACACGGCACCTTCCCATCACACACAGCACCTCTCCATCACACACAGCACCTCCCCATCACACACAGCACCTTCCCATCACACACAGCACCTCCCCATCACACACAGCACCTTCCCATCACACACAGCACCTCCCCATCACACACAGCACCTCCCCATCACACACAGCACCTCCTCATCACACACAGCACCTTCCCATCACACACAGCACCTTCCCATCACACACATCACCTTCCCATCACACACAGCACTTCTCCATCACACACAGCACCTTCCCATCACACACAGCACCTCTCCATCACACACAGCACCTTCCCATCACACACAGCACCTCTCCATCACACACAGCACCTTCCCATCACACACAGCACCTTCCCATCACACACAGCACCTCTCCCATCACACACAGCACCTTCCCATCACACACAGCACCTTCCCATCACACACAGCACCTCCCCATCACACACAGCACCTTCCCATCACACACAGCACCTTCCAATCACACACAGCACTTCTCCATCACACACAGCACCTTCCCATCACACACAGCACCTTCCCATCACACACAGCACCTTCCCATCACACACAGCACCTTCCCATCACACACAGCACCTTCCCATCACCTTCCCATCACACACAGCACCTTCCCATCACACACAGCACCTTCCCATCACCTTCCCATCACACACAGCACCTTCCCATCACACACAGCACCTTCCCATCACACACAGCACCTCCCATCACCTTCCCATCACACACAGCACCTTCCCATCACACACAGCACCTCCCCATCACACACAGCACCTTCCCATCACACACAGCACCTTCCCATCACACACAGCACCTCCCCATCACACACAGCACCTCCCCATCACATACAGCACCTTCCCATCACACACAGCACCTTCCCATCACACACGGCACCTTCCCATCACACACGGCACCTTCCCATCACACACGGCACCTTCCCATCACACACAGCACCTCTCCATCACACACAGCACCTCTCCATCACACACGGCACCTTCCCATCACACACAGCACCTCTCCATCACACACAGCACCTTCCCATCACACACAGCACCTTCCCATCACACACGGCACCTTCCCATCACACACAGCACCTCTCCATCACACACAGCACCTTCCCATCACACACAGCACCTTCCCATCACACACCGTACATTCCCATCACACACAGCACCTCTCCATCACACACAGCACCTTCCCATCACACCTGACACCTCTCCCATCACACACATCACCTCTCCATCACACACAGCACCTTCCCATCACACCTGACACCTCTCCCATCACACACAGCACCTTCCCATCACCTCTCCATCACACACAGCACCTTCCCATCACACCTGACACCTCTCCCATCACACACAGCACCTTCCCATCACACACAGCACCTTCCCATCACACACAGCACCTTCCCATCACACACAGCACCTTCCCATCACCTTCCCATCACACACAGCACCTCTCCCATCACACACAGCACCTTCCCATCACCTTCCCATCACACACAGCACCTTCCCATCACACACGGCACCTTCCCATCACACACAGCACCTTCCCATCACCTTCCCATCACACACAGCACCTCTCCCATCACACACAGCACCTTCCCATCAACTTCCCATCACACACAGCACCTCTCCATCACACACAGCACCTTCCCATCACCTTCCCATCACACACAGCACCTCTCCCATCACACACAGCACCTTCCCATCACCTTCCCATCACACACAGCACCTTCCCATCACACACGGCACCTTCCCATCACACACAGCACCTTCCCATCACCTTCCCATCACACACAGCAATTTCCCATCACACACAGCACCTCCCCATCACACACAGCACCTTCCCATCACACACATCACCTTCCCATCACACACAGCACCTCCCCATCACACACAGCACCACCCCATCACACACAGCACCACCCCATCACACACAGCACCTTCCCATCACACACAGCACCTTCCCATCACACACATCACCTTCCCATCACACACAGCACCTTCCCATCACACACAGCACATTCCCATCACACACAGCACCTTCTTATCACACACAGCACCTTCTTATCACACACAGCACCTTCCCATCACACACAGCACCTTCCCATTACACACAGCACCTTCCCATCACACACAGCACCTTCCCATCACACACAGCACTTCTCCATCACACACAGCACCTTCCCATCACACACAGCACCTTCCAATCACACACAGCACCTTCCCATCACCCACAGCACCTCTCCATCACACACAGCACCTTCCCATCACACACAGCACCTTCCCATCACACACAGCACCTTCCCATCACACACAGCACCTTCCCATCACCTTCCCATCACACACAGCACCTCTCCATCACACACAGCACCTCCCCATCACACACAGCACCTCTCCATCACACTCAGCACCTTCCCATCACACACAGCACTTCTCCATCACACACAGCACCTCCCCATCACACACAGCACCTTCCCATCACACACAGCACCTTCCCATCACACACAGCACCTCCCCATCACACACAGCACCTTCCCATCACTCACAGCACGTCCCCATCACCTTCCCATCACACACAGCACCTTCCCATCACACACAGCACCTTCCCATCACACACAGCACCTTCCAATCACACACAGCACCTCCCCATCACACACAGCACCTCCCCATCACATACAGCACCTTCCCATCACACAGAGCACCTTCCCATCACACACAGCACCTTCCCATCACACACAGCAACTCTCCATCACACACAGCACCTTCCCATCACACACAGCACCTCTCCATCACACACAGCACCTTCCCATCACACCTGACACCTCTCCCATCACACACAGCACCTCTCCATCACACACAGCACCTTCCCATCACACACAGCACCTTCCCATCACACCTGACACCTCTCCCATTACACACAGCACCTCCCCATCACACACAGCACCTTCCCATCACACACAGCACCTTCCCATCACACACAGCACCTTCCCATCACACACAGCACCTTCCCATCACATACAGCACGTTCCCATCACACACAGCACCTTCCCATCACACACAGCACCTCCCCATCACACAGAGCACCTTCCCATTACACACAGCACCTTCCCATCACACACAGCACCTCCCCATCACACACGGCACCGTCCCATCACCTTCCCATCACACACGGCACCTTCCCATCACCTTCCCATCGCACACAGCACCTTCCCATCACACACAGCACCTCCCCATCACACACAGCACCTTCCCATCACACACAGCACCTTCCCATCACACACGGCACCTTCCCATCACACACAGCACCTTCCCATCACACACAGCACCTCCCCATCACACACAGCACCTTCCCATCACACACAGCACCTCCCCCATCACACACAGCACCTTCCCATCAACTTCCCATCACACACAGCACCTCTCCATCACACACAGCACCTTCCCATCACCTTCCCATCACACACAGCACCTCTCCCATCACACACAGCACCTTCCCATCACCTTCCCATCACACACAGCCCCTTCCCATCCCACACAGCACCTTCCCATTACACACAGCACCTTCCCATCACACACGGCACCTTCCCATCCCACACAGCACCTTCCCATCACACACAGCACCTTCCCATCACCTTCCCATCACACACAGCACCTTCCCATCACACACAGCACCTCCCCATCACACACAGCACCTTCCCATCACACACAGCACCTCCCCATCACACACAACACCTTCCCATCACACACAGCACCTTCCCATCACACACGGCACCTTCCCATCACACACAGCACCTTCCCATCACACACAGCACCTTCCCATCACACACAGCACCTCCCCATCACACACAGCACCTTCCCATCGCACACGGCACCTCCCCATCACACACGGCACCTTCCCATCACACACAGCACCTTCCCATCACACACAGCACCTTCCCATCACACACAGCACCTCCCCATCACACACAGCACCTTCCCATCACACACAGCACCTCTCCCATCACACACAGCACCTCTCCCATCACACACAGCACCTTCCCATCAACTTCCCATCACACACAGCACCTCTCCATCACACACAGCACCTTCCCATCACCTTCCCATCACACACAGCACCTCTCCCATCACACACAGCACCTTCCCATCACCTTCCCATCACACACAGCCCCTTCCCATCACACACAGCACATTCCCATCACACACAGCACCTTCCCATCACACACGGCACCTTCCCATCCCACACGGCACCTTCCCATCACACACAGCACCTTCCCATCACCTTCCCATCACACACAGCACCTTCCCATCACACACAGCACCTTCCCATCACACACAGCACCTCCCCATCACACACAGCACCTTCCCATCACACACAGCACCTTCCCATCACACACAGCACCTTCCCATCGCACACGGCACCTTCCCATCACACACAGCACCTTCCCATCACACACAGCACCTCTCCATCACACACAGCACCTTCCCATCACACACAGCACCTCCCCATCACACACAGCACCTTCCCATCACACACAGCACCTCCCCATCACACACGGCACCTTCCCATCACACACAGCACCTTCCCATCACACACAGCACCTCCCCATCACACACAGCACCTTCCCATCACACACGGCACCTTCCCATCACACACGGCACCTCCCCATCACACACGGCAACTTCCCATCACACACAGCACCTTCCCATCACACACAGCACCTCTCCCATCACACACAGCACCTTCCCATCACCTTCCCATCACACACAGCACCTCTCCATCACACACAGCACCTTCCCATCACATTCCCATCACACACAGCACCTCTCCCATCACACACAGCACCTTCCCATCACCTTCCCATCACACACAGCACCTTCCCATCACACACAGCACCTTCCCATCACACACGGCACCTCCCCATCACACACGGCACCTTCCCATCACACACAGCACCTTCCCATCACACACAGCACCTTCCAATCACACACAGCACCTCCCCATCACACACAGCACCTTCCCATCACACACAGCACCTTCCCATCACACACAGCACCTTCCCATCACACACGGCACCTCTTCATCACACACAGCACCTTCCCATCACACACAGCACCTTCCCATCACCTTCCCATCACACACAGCACCTCCCCATCACACACAGCACCTTCCCATCACACACAGCACCTTCCCATCACACACAGCACCTTCCCATCACCTTCCCATCACACACAGCACCTCCCCATCACACACAGCACCTTCCCATCACACACAGCACCTTCCCATCACACACAGCACCTCCCCATCACACACAGCACCTTCCCATCACACACAGCACCTTCCCATCACCTTCCCATCACACACAGCACCTTCCCATCACACACAGCACCTTCCCATCACACTCAGCACCTTCCCATCACCTTCCCATCACACACAGCACCTTCCCATCACACACAGCACCTTCCCATCTCACACAGCACCTCTCCATCACACACAGCACCTTCCCATCACACACAGCACCTTCCGATCACACACAGCACCTTCCCATCACACACAGCACCTTCCCATCACCTTCCCATCACACACAGCACCTTCCCATCACACACAGCACCTCTCCATCACCTCCCCATCACACACAGCACCTTCCCATCACCTTCCCATCACACACAGCACCTTCCCATCACACACAGCACCTCTCCATCACACACAGCACCTTCCCATCACAATCCCATCACACACAGCACCTTCCCATCACACACAGCACCTTCCCATCACACACCGCACCTCCCCATCACACACGGCACCTCTCCATCACACGCAGCACCTTCCCATCACACACAGCACCTCCCCATCACACACAGCACCTCTCCATCACACACAGCACCTTCCCATCACACACAGCACCTTCCCATCACACACAGCACCTCTCCATCACACACAGCACCTTCCCATCACCTTCCCATCACACACGGCACCTTCCCATCACACACAGCACCTTCGCATCACACACAGCACCTTCCCATCACCTTCCCATCACACACGGCACCGTCCCATCACACACAGCACCTTCCCATCACACACAGCACCTCCCCATCACACACAGCACCTTCCCATCACACACAGCACCTCTCCCATCACACACAGCACCTTCCCATCACCTTCCCATCACACACAGCACCTCTCCATCACACACAGCACCTTCCCATCACATTCCCATCACACACAGCACCTCTCCCATCACACACAGCACCTTCCCATCACCTTCCCATCACACACAGCACCTTCCCATCACACACAGCACCTTCCTATCACACACGGCACCTCCCCATCACACACGGCACCTTCCCATCACACACAGCACCTTCCCATCACACACAGCACCTTCCCATCACACACAGCACCTCCCCATCACACACAGCACCTTCCCATCACACACAGCACCTTCCCATCACACACAGCACCTTCCCATCACACACGGCACCTCTCCATCACACACAGCACCTTCCCATCACACACAGCACCTTCCCATCACACACAGCACCTCCCCATCACACACAGCACCTTCCCATCACACACAGCACCTTCCCATCACACACAGCACCTTCCCATCACCTTCCCATCACACACAGCACCTCCCCATCACACACAGCACCTTCCCATCACACACAGCACCTTCCCATCACACACAGCACCTCCCCATCACACACAGCACCTTCCCATCACACACAGCACCTTCCCATCACCTTCCCATCACACACAGCACCTTCCCATCACACACAGCACCTTCCCATCACACTCAGCACCTTCCCATCACCTTCCCATCACACACAGCACCTTCCCATCACACACAGCACCTTCCCATCTCACACAGCACCTCTCCATCACACACAGCACCTTCCCATCACACACAGCACCTTCCGATCACACACAGCACCTTCCCATCACACACAGCACCTTCCCATCACCTTCCCATCACACACAGCACCTTCCCATCACACACAGCACCTCTCCATCACCTCCCCATCACACACAGCACCTTCCCATCACCTTCCCATCACACACAGCACCTTCCCATCACACACAGCACCTCTCCATCACACACAGCACCTTCCCATCACAATCCCATCACACACAGCACCTTCCCATCACACACAGCACCTTCCCATCACACACAGCACCTCCCCATCACACACGGCACCTCTCCATCACACGCAGCACCTTCCCATCACACACAGCACCTCCCCATCACACACAGCACCTCTCCATCACACACAGCACCTTCCCATCACACACAGCACATTCCCATCACACACAGCACCTCTCCATCACACACAGCACCTTCCCATCACCTTCCCATCACACACGGCACCTTCCCATCACACACAGCACCTTCGCATCACACACAGCACCTTCCCATCACCTTCCCATCACACACAGCACCTTCCCATCACACACAGCCCCTTCCCATCACACACAGCACCTCCCTATCACACACAGCACCTTCCCATCACACCTGACACCTCTCCCATCACACACAGCACCTTCCCATCACACACAGCACCTTCCCATCACACCTGACACCTCTCCCATCACACACAGCACCTCTCCATCACACACAGCACCTTCCCATCACACACAGCACGTTCCCATCACCTTCCCATCACACACGGCACCTTCCCATCACACACAGCACGTTCCCATCATCTTCCCATCACACACGGCACCTTCCCATCACACACAGCACGTTCCCATCACCTTCCCATCACACACAGCATCTTCCCATCACACCTGACACCTCTCCCATCACACACAGCACCTCTCCATCACACACAGCACCTTCCCATCACCTTCCCATCACACACGGCACCTTCCCATCACACACAGCACCTTCGCGTCACACACAGCACATTCCCATCACCTTCCCATCACACACAGCACCTTCCCATCACACACAGCACCTCTCCATCACACACAGCACCTTCCCATCACACACAGCACCTTCCCATCACACACAGCACCTCCCCATCACACACAGCACCTCTCCATCACACACAGCACCTTCCCATCACACACAGCACCTTCCCATCACACACAGCACCTCCCCATCACATATAGCACCTTCCCATCACCTTCCCATCACACACAGCACCTTCCCATCACACACAGCACCTTCCCATCACACACAGCACCTCTCCATCACACACAGCACCTTCCCATCACACACAGCACCTCCCCATCACACACAGCACCTTCCCATCACACACAGCACCTTCCCATCACACACAGCACCTCCCCATCACACACAGCACCTTCCCATCACCTTCCCATCACACACAGCACCTTCCCATCACACACAGCACCTCCCCATCACACACGGCACCTTCCCATCACACACAGCACCTTCCCATCACACACGGCACCTTCCCATCACACACAGCACCTCCCCATCACACACAGTACCTTCCCATCACACACAGCACCTTCCCATCACCTTCCCATCACACACAGCACCTTCCCATCACACACAGCACCTCCCCATCACATACAGCAACTTCCCATCACACACAGCACCTTCCCATCACACACGGCACCTTCCCATCACACACAATACCTTCCCATCACCTTCCCATCACACACAGCACCTTCCCATCACACACAGCACCTTCCCATCACACACGGCACCTTCCCATCACACACAGCACCTTCCCATCACCTTCCCATCACACACAGCACCTTCCCATCACACACAGCACCTCCCCATCACATACAGCAACTTCCCATCACACACAGCACCTTCCCATCACACACGGCACCTTCCCATCACACACAATACCTTCCCATCACCTTCCCATCACACACAGCACCTTCCCATCACACACAGCACCTTCCCATCACACACGGCACCTTCCCATCACACACGGCACCTTCCCATCACACACAGCACCTTCCCATCACACACGGCACCTTCCCATCACACACAGCACCTTCCCATCACACACAGCACCTTCCCATCACCTTCCCATCACACACAGCACCTTCCCATCACACACAGCACCTTCCCATCACACACAGCATCTTCCCATCACCTTCCCATCACACACAGCACCTTCCCATCACACACAGCACCTTCCCATCACCTTCCCATCACACACAGCACCTTCCCATCACACACAGCACCTTCCCATCACACACAGCACCTCTCCCATCACACACAGCACCTTCCCATCACACACAGCACCTCCCCATCACACACAGCACCTTCCCATCACACACAGCACCTTCCCATCACCTTCCCATCACACACAGCACCTTCCCATCACACACAGCCCCTTCCCATCACCTTCCCATCACACACAGCGCCTTCCCATCACACTCAGCACCTTCCCATCACACTCAGCACCTTCCCATCACACACAGCACCTCTCCATCACACACGGCACCTTCCCATCACACACAGTACCTTCCCATCACACACAGCACCTTCCCATCACACACAGCACCTTCCCATCACCTCTCCGTCACACACAGCACCTTCCCATCACCTTCCCATCACACACAGCACCTTCCCATCACACACAGCACCTCCCCATCACACACAGCACCTCCCCATCACACACAGCACCTTCCCATCACCTTCCCATCACACACAGCACCTTCCCATCACACACAGCACCTTCCCATCACACACAGCACCTCTCCATCACACACGGCACCTTCCCATCACACACAGCACCTTCCCATCACACACAGCACCTTCCCATCACACACAGCACCTCCCCATCACACACAGCACATTCCCATCACACACGGCACCTTCCCATCACACACAGCACCTTCCCATCACCTTCCCATCACACACAGCACCTTCCCATCACACACGGCACCTTCCCATCACACACAGCACCTTCCCATCACCTCCCCATGACACACAGCACCTTAGCATCACACACAGCACCTTCCCATCACACACAGCACCTTCCCATCACACACGGCACCTTCCCATCACACACAGCACCTTCCCATCACACACAGCACCTTCCCATCACACACGGGACCTTCCCATCCCACACGGCACCTTCCCATCACACACAGCACCTTCCCATCACCTCCCCATCACACACAGCACCTCCCCATCACACACAGCACCTTCCCATCACACACAGCACCTCCCCATCACACACAGCACCTTCCCATCACACACAGCACCTTCCCATCACACACAGCACCTTCCCATCACACACGGCACCTTCCCATCACACACGGCACCTTCCCATCACCTCCCCATCACACACAGCACCTCCCCATCACACACAGCACCTTCCCATCACACACAGCACCTTCCCATCACACACAGCACCTTCCCATCACGCACAGCACCTTCCCATCACACACGGCACCTTCCCATCACCTCTCCATCACACACAGCACGTCTCCATCACACACAGCACCTTCCCATCACACACAGCACCTTCCCATCACACACAGCACCTCTCCATCACACACGGCACCTTCCCATCACACACAGCACCTTCCCATCACACACAGCACCTCCCCATCACACACAGCACCTTCCCATCACACACAGCACCTTCCCATCACACACAGCACCTCCCCATCACACACAGCACCTTCCCATCACACACAGCACCTCCCCATCACACACGGCACCTCTCCATCACACACAGCACCTTCCCATCACACACAGCACCTCCCCATCACACACAGCACCTCCCCATCACACACAGCACCTTCCCATCACACACAGCACCTTCCCATCACACACAGCACCTCCCCATCACACACAGCACCTTCCCATCACACACGGCACCTCCCCATCACACACGGCAACTTCCCATCACACACAGCACCTTCCCATCACACACAGCACCTTCCCATCACACACAGCACCTCCCCATCACACACAGCACCTTCCCATCACACACAGCACCTCTCCCATCACACACAGCACCTTCCCATCACCTTCCCATCACACACAGCACCTCTCCATCACACACAGCACCTTCCCATCACATTCCCATCACACACAGCACCTCTCCCATCACACACAGCACCTTCCCATCACCTTCCCATCACACACAGCACCTCTCCATCACACACAGCACCTCCCCATCACACACAGCACCTTCCCATCACACACGGGACCTTCCCATCCCACACGGCACCTTCCCATCACACACAGCACCTTCCCATCACCTCCCCATCACACACAGCACCTCCCCATCACACACAGCACCTTCCAATCACACACAGCACCTCCCCATCACACACAGCACCTTCCCATCACACACAGCACCTTCCCATCACACACAGCACCTTCCCATCACACACGGCACCTCTCCATCACACACAGCACCTTCCCATCACACACAGCACCATCCCATCACACACAGCACCTCCCCATCACACACAGCACCTTCCCATCACACACAGCACCTTCCCATCACACACAGCACCTTCCCATCACCTTCCCATCACACACAGCACCTCCCCATCACACACAGCACCTTCCCATCACACACAGCACCTTCCCATCACACACAGCACCTCCCCATCACACACAGCACCTTCCCATCACACACAGCACCTTCCCATCACCTTCCCATCACACACAGCACCTTCCCATCACACACAGCACCTTCCCATCACACTCAGCACCTTCCCATCACCTTCCCATCACACACAGCACCTTCCCATCACACACAGCACCTTCCCATCTCACACAGCACCTCTCCATCACACACAGCACCTTCCCATCACACACAGCACCTTCCGATCACACACAGCACCTTCCCATCACACACAGCACCTTCCCATCACCTTCCCATCACACACAGCACCTTCCCATCACACACAGCACCTCTCCATCACCTCCCCATCACACACAGCACCTTCCCATCACCTTCCCATCACACACAGCACCTTCCCATCACACACAGCACCTCCCCATCACACACAGCACCTCCCCATCACACACAGCACCTTCCCATCACACACAGCACCTTCCCATCACACACAGCACCTCCCCATCACACACAGCACCTTCCCATCACACACGGCACCTCCCCATCACACACGGCAACTTCCCATCACACACAGCACCTTCCCATCACACACAGCACCTTCCCATCACACACAGCACCTCCCCATCACACACAGCACCTTCCCATCACACACAGCACCTCTCCCATCACACACAGCACCTTCCCATCACCTTCCCATCACACACAGCACCTCTCCATCACACACAGCACCTTCCCATCACATTCCCATCACACACAGCACCTCTCCCATCACACACAGCACCTTCCCATCACCTTCCCATCACACACAGCACCTTCCCATCACACACAGCACCTCCCCATCACACACGGCACCTCCCCATCACACACGGCACCTTCCCATCACACACAGCACCTTCCCATCACACACAGCACCTTCCAATCACACACAGCACCTCCCCATCACACACAGCACCTTCCCATCACACACAGCACCTTCCCATCACACACAGCACCTTCCCATCACACACGGCACCTCTCCATCACACACAGCACCTTCCCATCACACACAGCACCATCCCATCACACACAGCACCTCCCCATCACACACAGCACCTTCCCATCACACACAGCACCTTCCCATCACACACAGCACCTTCCCATCACCTTCCCATCACACACAGCACCTCCCCATCACACACAGCACCTTCCCATCACACACAGCACCTTCCCATCACACACAGCACCTCCCCATCACACACAGCACCTTCCCATCACACACAGCACCTTCCCATCACCTTCCCATCACACACAGCACCTTCCCATCACACACAGCACCTTCCCATCACACTCAGCACCTTCCCATCACCTTCCCATCACACACAGCACCTTCCCATCACACACAGCACCTTCCCATCTCACACAGCACCTCTCCATCACACACAGCACCTTCCCATCACACACAGCACCTTCCGATCACACACAGCACCTTCCCATCACACACAGCACCTTCCCATCACCTTCCCATCACACACAGCACCTTCCCATCACACACAGCACCTCTCCATCACCTCCCCATCACACACAGCACCTTCCCATCACCTTCCCATCACACACAGCACCTTCCCATCACACACAGCACCTCTCCATCACACACAGCACCTTCCCATCACAATCCCATCACACACAACACCTTCCCATCACACACAGCACCTTCCCATCACACACAGCACCTCCCCATCACACACGGCACCTCTCCATCACACGCAGCACCTTCCCATCACACACAGCACCTCCCCATCACACACAGCACCTCTCCATCACACACAGCACCTTCCCATCACACACAGCACCTTCCCATCACACACAGCACCTCTCCATCACACACAGCACCTTCCCATCACCTTCCCATCACACACGGCACCTTCCCATCACACACAGCACCTTCGCATCACACACAGCACCTTCCCATCACCTTCCCATCACACACGGCACCTTCCCATCACACACAGCACCTTCCCATCACACACAGCACCTCCCCATCACACACAGCACCTTCCCATCACACACAGCACCTCTCCCATCACACACAGCACCTTCCCATCACCTTCCCATCACACACAGCACCTCTCCATCACACACAGCACCTTCCCATCACATTCCCATCACACACAGCACCTCTCCCATCACACACAGCACCTTCCCATCACCTTCCCATCACACACAGCACCTTCCCATCACACACAGCACCTTCCTATCACACACGGCACCTCCCCATCACACACGGCACCTTCCCATCACACACAGCACCTTCCCATCACACACAGCACCTCCCCATCACACACAGCACCTTCCCATCACACACAGCACCTTCCCATCACACACAGCACCTTCCCATCACACACGGCACCTCTCCATCACACACAGCACCTTCCCATCACACACAGCACCTTCCCATCACACACAGCACCTCCCCATCACACACAGCACCTCCCCATCACACACAGCACCTCCCCATCACACACAGCACCTTCCCATCACACACAGCACCTTCCCATCACCTTCCCATCACACACAGCACCTCCCCATCACACACAGCACCTTCCCATCACACACAGCACCTTCCCATCACACACAGCACCTCCCCATCACACACAGCACCTTCCCATCACACACAGCACCTTCCCATCACCTTCCCATCACACACAGCACCTTCCCATCACACACAGCACCTTCCCATCACACTCAGCACCTTCCCATCACCTTCCCATCACACACAGCACCTTCCCATCACACACAGCACCTCTCCATCACACACAGCACCTTCCCATCACACACAGCACCTTCCGATCACACACAGCACCTTCCCATCACACACAGCACCTTCCCATCACCTTCCCATCACACACAGCACCTTCCCATCACACACAGCACCTCTCCATCACCTCCCCATCACACACAGCACCTTCCCATCACCTTCCCATCACACACAGCACCTTCCCATCACACACAGCACCTCTCCATCACACACAGCACCTTCCCATCACAATCCCATCACACACAGCACCTTCCCATCACACACAGCACCTTCCCATCACACACAGCACCTCCCCATCACACACGGCACCTCTCCATCACACGCAGCACCTTCCCATCACACACAGCACCTCCCCATCACACACAGCACCTCTCCATCACACACAGCACCTTCCCATCACACACAGCACCTTCCCATCACACACAGCACCTCTCCATCACACACAGCACCTTCCCATCACCTTCCCATCACACACGGCACCTTCCCATCACACACAGCACCTTCGCATCACACACAGCACCTTCCCATCACCTTCCCATCACACACAGCACCTTCCCATCACACACAGCCCCTTCCCATCACACACAGCACCTCCCTATCACACACAGCACCTTCCCATCACACCTGACACCTCTCCCATCACACACAGCACCTTCCCATCACACACAGCACCTTCCCATCACACCTGACACCTCTCCCATCACACACAGCACCTCTCCATCACACACAGCACCTTCCCATCACACACAGCACGTTCCCATCACCTTCCCATCACACACGGCACCTTCCCATCACACACAGCACGTTCCCATCATCTTCCCATCACACACGGCACCTTCCCATCACACACAGCACGTTCCCATCACCTTCCCATCACACACAGCATCTTCCCATCAC
The DNA here is from genome assembly GCF_047496795.1 of Chiloscyllium punctatum. Lineage (NCBI taxonomy): Eukaryota > Metazoa > Chordata > Chondrichthyes > Orectolobiformes > Hemiscylliidae > Chiloscyllium > Chiloscyllium punctatum. Next base: position 46,177,085 of record NC_092772.1, read on the forward strand.
ACCTGACACCTCTCCCATCACACACAGCACCTCTCCATCACACACAGCACCTTCCCATCACCTTCCCATCACACACGGCACCTTCCCATCACACACAGCACCTTCGCGTCACACACAGCACCTTCCCATCACCTTCCCATCACACACAGCACCTTCCCATCACACACAGCACCTTCCCATCACACACAGCACCTCTCCATCACACACAGCACCTTCCCATCACACACAGCACCTTCCCATCACACACAGCACCTCCCCATCACACACAGCACCTCTCCATCACACACAGCACCTTCCCATCACACACAGCACCTTCCCATCACACACAGCACCTCCCCATCACACATAGCACCTTCCCATCGCCTTCCCATCACACACAGCACCTTCCCATCACACACAGCACCTTCCCATCACACACAGCACCTCTCCATCACACACAGCACCTTCCCATCACACACAGCACCTCCCCATCACACACAGCACCTTCCCATCACACACAGCACCTTCCCATCACACACAGCACCTCCCCATCACACACAGCACCTTCCCATCACCTTCCCATCACACACAGCACCTTCCCATCACACACAGCACCTCCCCATCACACACGGCACCTTCCCATCACACACAGCACCTTCCCATCACACACGGCACCTTCCCATCACACACAGCACCTCCCCATCACACACAGCACCTTCCCTTCACCTTCCCATCACACACAGCACCTTCCCATCACCTTCCCATCACACACAGCACCTTCCCATCACACACGGCACCTTCCCATCACCTCCCCATCACACACAGCACCTCTCCATCACACACAGCACCTTCCCATCACCCACAGCACCTTCCCATCACACACAGCACCTCTCCATCACACACAGCACCTTCCCATCACACACAGCACCTTCCCATCACACACAGCACCTTCCCATCACACACAGCACCTTCCCCTCACACACAGCACCTTCCCATCACCTTCCCATCACACACAGCACCTCCCCATCACACACAGCACCTTCCCATCACACACAGCACCTTCCCATCACACACAGCACCTTCCCATCACACACAGCACCTTCCCATCACACACGGCACCTTCCCATCACCTCCCCATCACACACAGCACCTCTCCATCACACACAGCATCTTCCCATCACCCACAGCACCTTCCCATCACACACAGCACCTCTCCATCACACACGGCACCTTCCCATCACACACAGTACCTTCCCATCACACACAGCACCTTCCCATCACACACAGCACCTTCCCATCACCTCTCCGTCACACACAGCACCTTCCCATCACCTTCCCATCACACACAGCACCTTCCCATCACACACAGCACCTCCCCATCACACACAGCACCTCCCCATCACACACAGCACCTTCCCATCACCTTCCCATCACACACAGCACCTTCCCATCCCACACAGCACCTTCCCATCACACACAGCACCTTCCCATCACACACAGCACCTTCCCATCACCTTCCCATCACACACAGCACCTTCCCATCACCTTCCCATCACACACAGCACCTTCCCATCACACACAGCACCTCCCCATCACACACAGCACCTCTCCATCACACACAGCACCTTCCCATCACACACAGCACCTTCCCATCACCTTCCCATCACACACAGCACCTTCCCATCACACACAGCACCTCCCCATCACATACAGCAACTTCCCATCACACACAGCACCTTCCCATCACACACGGCACCTTCCCATCACACACAATACCTTCCCATCACCTTCCCATCACACACAGCACCTTCCCATCACACACAGCACCTTCCCATCACACACGGCACCTTCCCATCACACACGGCACCTTCCCATCACACACAGCACCTTCCCATCACACACGGCACCTTCCCATCACACACAGCACCTTCCCATCACGCACAGCACCTTCCCATCACCTTCCCATCACACACAGCACCTTCCCATCACACACAGCATCTTCCCATCACCTTCCCACCACACACAGCACCTTCCCATCACACACAGCACCTTCCCATCACCTTCCCATCACACACAGCACCTTCCCATCACACACAGCACCTTCCCATCACCTTCCCATCACACACAGCACCTCCCCATCACACACAGCACCTTCCCATCACACACAGCACCTCTCCCATCACACACAGCACCTTCCCATCACACACAGCACCTCCCCATCACACACAGCACCTTCCCATCACACACAGCACCTTCCCATCACCTTCCCATCACACACAGCACCTTCCCATCACACACAGCCCCTTCCCATCACCTTCCCATCACACACAGCGCCTTCCCATCACACTCAGCACCTTCCCATCACACTCAGCACCTTCCCATCACACACAGCACCTCTCCATCACACACGGCACCTTCCCATCACACACAGTACCTTCCCATCACACACAGCACCTTCCCATCACACACAGCACCTTCCCATCACCTCTCCGTCACACACAGCACCTTCCCATCACCTTCCCATCACACACAGCACCTTCCCATCACACACAGCACCTCCCCATCACACACAGCACCTCCCCATCACACACAGCACCTTCCCATCACCTTCCCATCACACACAGCACCTTCCCATCACACACAGCACCTTCCCATCACACACAGCACCTCTCCATCACACACGGCACCTTCCCATCACACACAGCACCTTCCCATCACACACAGCACCTTCCCATCACACACAGCACCTCCCCATCACACACAGCACATTCCCATCACACACGGCACCTTCCCATCACACACAGCACCTTCCCATCACCTTCCCATCACACACAGCACCTTCCCATCACACACGGCACCTTCCCATCACACACAGCACCTTCCCATCACCTCCCCATCACACACAGCACCTTAGCATCACACACAGCACCTTCCCATCACACACAGCACCTTCCCATCACACACGGCACCTTCCCATCACACACAGCACCTTCCCATCACACACAGCACCTTCCCATCACACACGGGACCTTCCCATCCCACACGGCACCTTCCCATCACACACAGCACCTTCCCATCACCTCCCCATCACACACAGCACCTCCCCATCACACACAGCACCTTCCCATCACACACAGCACCTTCCCATCACACACGGCACCTTCCCATCACACACGGCACCTTCCCATCACCTACCCATCACACACAGCACCTTCCCATCACACACAGCACCTTCCCATCACACACAGCACCTTCCCATCACACACAGCACCTTCCCATCACGCACAGCACCTTCCCATCACGCACAGCACCTTCCCATCACACACGGCACCTTCCCATCACCTCTCCATCACACACAGCACGTCTCCATCACACACAGCACCTTCCCATCACACACAGCACCTTCCCATCACACACAGCACCTCTCCATCACACACGGCACCTTCCCATCACACACAGCACCTTCCCATCACACACAGCACCTCCCCATCACACACAGCACCTTCCCATCACACACAGCACCTCCCCATCACACACGGCACCTCTCCATCACACACAGCACCTTCCCATCACACACAGCACCTCCCCATCACACACAGCACCTCCCCATCACACACAGCACCTTCCCATCACACACAGCACCTTCCCATCACACACAGCACCTCCCCATCACACACAGCACCTTCCCATCACACACGGCACCTCCCCATCACACACGGCAACTTCCCATCACACACAGCACCTTCCCATCACACACAGCACCTTCCCATCACACACAGCACCTCCCCATCACACACAGCACCTTCCCATCACACACAGCACCTCTCCCATCACACACAGCACCTTCCCATCACCTTCCCATCACACACAGCACCTCTCCATCACACACAGCACCTTCCCATCACATTCCCATCACACACAGCACCTCTCCCATCACACACAGCACCTTCCCATCACCTTCCCATCACACACAGCACCTTCCCATCACACACAGCACCTTCCCATCACACACGGCACCTCCCCATCACACACGGCACCTTCCCATCACACACGGCACCTTCCCATCACACACAGCACCTTCCCATCACACACAGCACCTTCCCATCACACACAGCACCTTCCAATCACACACAGCACCTCCCCATCACACACAGCACCTTCCCATCACACACAGCACCTTCCCATCACACACGGCACCTCTCCATCACACACAGCACCTTCCCATCACACACAGCACCTTCCCATCACACACAGCACCTCCCCATCACACACAGCACCTTCCCATCACACACAGCACCTTCCCATCACACACAGCACCTTCCCATCACCTTCCCATCACACACAGCACCTCCCCATCACACACAGCACCTTCCCATCACACACAGCACCTTCCCATCACACACAGCACCTCCCCATCACACACAGCACCTTCCCATCACACACAGCACCTTCCCATCACCTTCCCATGACACACAGCACCTTCCCATCACACACAGCACCTTCCCATCACACTCAGCACCTTCACATCACCTTCCCATCACACACAGCACCTTCCCATCACACACAGCACCTTCCCATCTCACACAGCACCTCTCCATCACACACAGCACCTTCCCATCACACACAGCACCTTCCGATCACACACAGCACCTTCCCATCACACACAGCACCTTCCCATCACCTTCCCATCACACACAGCACCTTCCCATCACACACAGCACCTCTCCATCACCTCCCCATCACACACAGCACCTTCCCATCACCTTCCCATCACACACAGCACCTTCCCATCACACACAGCACCTCTCCATCACACACAGCACCTTCCCATCACAATCCCATCACACACAGCACCTTCCCATCACACACAGCACCTTCCCATCACACACAGCACCTCCCCATCACACACGGCACCTCTCCATCACACGCAGCACCTTCCCATCACACACAGCACCTCCCCATCACACACAGCACCTCTCCATCACACACTGCACCTTCCCATCACACACAGCACCTTCCCATCACACACAGCACCTCTCCATCACACACAGCACCTTCCCATCACCTTCCCATCACACACGGCACCTTCCCAACACACACAGCACCTTCGCATCACACACAGCACCTTCCCATCACCTTCCCATCACACACGGCACCTTCCCATCACACACAGCACCTTCCCATCACACACAGCACCTCCCCATCACACACAGCACCTTCCCATCACACACAGCACCTCTCCCATCACACACAGCACCTTCCCATCACCTTCCCATCACACACAGCACCTCTCCATCACACACAGCACCTTCCCATCACATTCCCATCACACACAGCACCTCTCCCATCACACACAGCACCTTCCCATCACCTTCCCATCACACACAGCACCTTCCCATCACACACAGCACCTTCCTATCACACACGGCACCTCCCCATCACACACGGCACCTTCCCATCACACACAGCACCTTCCCATCACACACAGCACCTTCCCATCACACACAGCACCTCCCCATCACACACAGCACCTTCCCATCACACACAGCACCTTCCCATCACACACAGCACCTTCCCATCACACACGGCACCTCTCCATCACACACAGCACCTTCCCATCACACACAGCACCTTCCCATCACACACAGCACCTCCCCATCACACACAGCACCTTCCCATCACACACAGCACCTTCCCATCACACACAGCACCTTCCCATCACCTTCCCATCACACACAGCACCTCCCCATCACACACAGCACCTTCCCATCACACACAGCACCTTCCCATCACACACAGCACCTCCCCATCACACACAGCACCTTCACATCACACACAGCACCTTCCCATCACCTTCCCATCACACACAGCACCTTCCCATCACACACAGCACCTTCCCATCACACTCAGCACCTTCCCATCACCTTCCCATCACACACAGCACCTTCCCATCACACACAGCACCTTCCCATCTCACACAGCACCTCTCCATCACACACAGCACCTTCCCATCACACACAGCACCTTCCGATCACACACAGCACCTTCCCATCACACACAGCACCTTCCCATCACCTTCCCATCACACACAGCACCTTCCCATCACACACAGCACCTCTCCATCACCTCCCCATCACACACAGCACCTTCCCATCACCTTCCCGTCACACACAGCACCTTCCCATCACACACAGCACCTCTCCATCACACACAGCACCTTCCCATCACAATCCCATCACACACAGCACCTTCCCATCACACACAGCACCTTCCCATCACACACAGCACCTCCCCATCACACACGGCACCTCTCCATCACACGCAGCACCTTCCCATCACACACAGCACCTCCCCATCACACACAGCACCTCTCCATCACACACAGCACCTTCCCATCACACACAGCACCTTCCCATCACACACAGCACCTCTCCATCACACACAGCACCTTCCCATCACCTTCCCATCACACACGGCACCTTCCCATCACACACAGCACATTCGCATCACACACAGCACCTTCCCATCACCTTCCCATCACACACAGCACCTTCCCATCACACACAGCCCCTTCCCATCACACACAGCACCTCCCTATCACACACAGCACCTTCCCATCACACCTGACACCTCTCCCATCACACACAGCAGCTTCCCATCACACCTGACACCTCTCCCATCACACACAGCACCTCTCCATCACACACAGCACCTTCCCATCACACACAGCACCTTCCCATCACACACAGCACCTCTCCATCACACACAGCACCTTCCCATCACCTTCCCATCACACACGGCACCTTCCCATCACACACAGCACCTTCGCATCACACACAGCACCTTCCCATCACCTTCCCATCACACACAGCCCCTTCCCATCACACATAGCACCTCCCTATCACACACAGCACCTTCCCATCACACCTGACACCTCTCCCATCACACACAGCACCTTCCCATCACACACAGCACCTTCCCATCACACCTGACACCTCTCCCATCACACACAGCACCTCTCCATCACACACAGCACCTTCCCATCACACACAGCACGTTCCCATCACCTTCCCATCACACACGGCACCTTCCCATCACACACAGCACGTTCCCATCATCTTCCCATCACACACGGCACCTTCCCATCACACACAGCACGTTCCCATCACCTTCCCATCACACACAGCATCTTCCCATCACACCTGACACCTCTCCCATCACACACAGCACCTCTCCATCACACACAGCACCTTCCCATCACCTTCCCATCACACACGGCACCTTCCCATCACACACAGCACCTTCGCGTCACACACAGCACCTTCCCATCACCTTCCCATCACACACAGCACCTTCGCGTCACACACAGCACCTTCCCATCACCTTCCCATCACACACAGCACCTTCCCATCACACACAGCACCTTCCCATCACACACAGCACCTCTCCATCACACACAGCACCTTCCCATCACACACAGCACCTTCCCATCACACACAGCACCTCCCCATCACACACAGCACCTCTCCATCACACACAGCACCTTCCCATCACACACAGCACCTTCCCATCACACACAGCACCTCCCCATCACACATAGCACCTTCCCATCACCTTCCCATCACACACAGCACCTTCCCATCACACACAGCACCTTCCCATCACACACAGCACCTCTCCATCACACACAGCACCTTCCCATCACACACAGCACCTCCCCATCACACACAGCACCTTCCCATCACACACAGCACCTTCCCATCACACACAGCACCTCCCCATCACACACAGCACCTTCCCATCACCTTCCCATCACACACAGCACCTTCCCATCACACACAGCACCTCCCCATCACACACGGCACCTTCCCATCACACACAGCACCTTCCCATCACACACGGCACCTTCCCATCACACACAGCACCTCCCCATCACACACAGCACCTTCCCTTCACCTTCCCATCACACACAGCACCTTCCCATCACCTTCCCATCACACACAGCACCTTCCCATCACACACGGCACCTTCCCATCACCTCCCCATCACACACAGCACCTCTCCATCACACACAGCACCTTCCCATCACCCACAGCACCTTCCCATCACACACAGCACCTCTCCATCACACACAGCACCTTCCCATCACACACAGCACCTTCCCATCACACACAGCACCTTCCCATCACACACAGCACCTTCCCCTCACACACAGCACCTTCCCATCACCTTCCCATCACACACAGCACCTTCCCATCACCTTCCCATCACACACAGCACCTTCCCATCACACACGGCACCTTCCCATCACCTCCCCATCACACACAGCACCTCTCCATCACACACAGCACCTTCCCATCACACACAGCACCTCTCCATCACACACAGCACCTCTCCATCACACACAGCACCTTCCCATCACACACAGCACCTTCCCATCACACACAGCACCTTCCCCTCACACACAGCACCTTCCCATCACACACAGCACCTCCACATCACACACAGCACCTTCCCATCACACACAGCACCTTCCCCTCACACACAGCACCTTCCCATCACACACAGCACCTCCACATCACACACAGCACCTTCCCATCACACACAGCAGCTTCCCATCACCTCTCCATCACACACAGCACCTTCCCATCACACACAGCACCTCCCCATCACACACAGCACCTTCCCATCACACACAGCACATTCCCATCACACACAGCACCTTCCCATCACACACAGCACCTTCCCATCACACACACCGCATTCCCATCACACACAGCACCTTCCCATCACACACAGCACATTCCCATCACACACAGCACCTTCCCATCACACGCAGCACCTTCCCATCACACACAGCACCTTCCCATTACCTCCCCATCACACACAGCACCTTCCCATCACACACAGCACCTCTCCATCACACACGGCACCTTCCCATCACACACAGCACCTTCCCATCACACACAGCACCTCCCCATCACACACAGCACCTCCCCATCACACACAGCACCTTCCCATCACACACAGCACCTTCCCATCACACACAGCACCTCCCCATCACACACAGCACCTTCCCATCACACACAGCACCTCCCCATCACACACGGCACCTCTCCATCACACACAGCACCTTCCCATCACACACAGCACCTCCCCATCACACACAGCACCTTCCCATCACACACAGCACCTTCCCATCACACACAGCACCTCCCCATCACACACAGCACCTTCCCATCACACACAGCACCTCCCCATCACACACAGCACCTTCCCATCACACACAGCACCTCTCCCATCACACACAGCACCTTCCCATCACCTTCCCATCACACACAGCACCTCTCCATCACACACAGCACCTTCCCATCACATTCCCATCACACACAGCACCTCTCCCATCACACACAGCACCTTCCCATCACCTTCCCATCACACACAGCACCTTCCCATCACACACGGCACCTCCCCATCACACACGGCACCTTCCCATCACACACAGCACCTTCCCATCACACACAGCACCTTCCAATCACACACAGCACCTCCCCATCACACACAGCACCTTCCCATCACACACAGCACCTTCCCATCACACACAGCACCTTCCCATCACACACGGCACCTCTCCATCACACACAGCACCTTCCCATCACACACAGCACCTTCCCATCACACACAGCACCTTCCCATCACACACAGCACCTTCCCATCACCTTCCCATCACACACAGCACCTCCCCATCACACACAGCACCTTCCCATCACACACAGCACCTTCCCATCACACACAGCACCTCCCCATCACACACAGCACCTTCCCATCACACACAGCACCTTCCCATCACCTTCCCATCACACACAGCACCTTCCCATCACACACAGCACCTTCCCATCACACTCAGCACCTTCCCATCACCTTCCCATCACACACAGCACCTTCCCATCACACACAGCACCTTCCCATCTCACACAGCACCTCTCCATCACACACAGCACCTTCCCATCACACACAGCACCTTCCGATCACACACAGCACCTTCCCATCACACACAGCACCTTCCCATCACCTTCCCATCACACACAGCACCTTCCCATCACACACAGCACCTCTCCATCACCTCCCCATCACACACAGCACCTTCCCATCACCTTCCCATCACACACAGCACCTTCCCATCACACACAGCACCTCTCCATCACACACAGCACCTTCCCATCACAATCCCATCACACACAGCACCTTCCCATCACACACAGCACCTTCCCATCACACACAGCACCTCCCCATCACACACGGCACCTCTCCATCACACGCAGCACCTTCCCATCACACACAGCACCTCCCCATCACACACAGCACCTCTCCATCACACACAGCACCTTCCCATCACACACAGCACCTTCCCATCACACACAGCACCTCTCCATCACACACAGCACCTTCCCATCACCTTCCCATCACACACGGCACCTTCCCATCACACACAGCACCTTCGCATCACACACAGCACCTTCCAATCACCTTCCCATCACACACGGCACCTTCCCATCACACACAGCACCTTCCCATCACACACAGCACCTCCCCATCACACACAGCACCTTCCCATCACACACAGCACCTCTCCCATCACACACAGCACCTTCCCATCACCTTCCCATCACACACAGCACCTCTCCATCACACACAGCACCTTCCCATCACATTCCCATCACACACAGCACCTCTCCCATCACACACAGCACCTTCCCATCACCTTCCCATCACACACAGCACCTTCCCATCACACACAGCACCTTCCTATCACACACGGCACCTCCCCATCACACACGGCACCTTCCCATCACACACAGCACCTTCCCATCACACACAGCACCTTCCCATCACACACAGCACCTTCCAATCACACACAGCACCTCCCCATCACACACAGCACCTTCCCATCACACACAGCACCTTCCCATCAAACACGGCACCTCTCCATCACACACAGCACCTTCCCATCACACACAGCACCTTCCCATCACACACAGCACCTCCCCATCACACACAGCACCTTCCCATCACACACAGCACCTTCCCATCACACACAGCACCTTCCCATCACCTTCCCATCACACACAGCACCTCCCCATCACACACAGCACCTTCCCATCACACACAGCACCTTCCCATCACACACAGCACCTTCCCATCACACACAGCACCTTCCCATCACCTTCCCATCACACACAGCACCTTCCCATCACACACAGCACCTTCCCATCACACTCAGCACCTTCCCATCACCTTCCCATCACACACAGCACCTTCCCATCACACACAGCACCTTCCCATCTCACACAGCACCTCTCCATCACACACAGCACCTTCCCATCACACACAGCACCTTCCGATCACACACAGCACCTTCCCATCACACACAGCACCTTCCCATCACCTTCCCATCACACACAGCACCTTCCCATCACACACAGCACCTCTCCATCACCTCCCCATCACACACAGCACCTTCCCATCACCTTCCCATCACACACAGCACCTTCCCATCACACACAGCACCTCTCCATCACACACAGCACCTTCCCATCACAATCCCATCACACACAGCACCTTCCCATCACACACAGCACCTTCCCATCACACACAGCACCTCCCCATCACACACGGCACCTCTCCATCACACGCAGCACCTTCCCATCACACACAGCACCTCCCCATCACACACAGCACCTCTCCATCACACACAGCACCTTCCCATCACACACAGCACCTTCCCATCACACACAGCACCTCTCCATCACACACAGCACCTTCCCATCACCTTCCCATCACACACGGCACCTTCCCATCACACACAGCACATTCGCATCACACACAGCACCTTCCCATCACCTTCCCATCACACACAGCACCTTCCCATCACACACAGCCCCTTCCCATCACACACAGCACCTCCCTATCACACACAGCACCTTCCCATCACACCTGTCACCTCTCCCATCACACACAGCAGCTTCCCATCACACACAGCACCTTCCCATCACACCTGACACCTCTCCCATCACACACAGCACCTCTCCATCACACACAGCACCTTCCCATCACACACAGCACGTTCCCATCACCTTCCCATCACACACGGCACCTTCCCATCACACACAGCACGTTCCCATCATCTTCCCATCACACACGGCACCTTCCCATCACACACAGCACGTTCCCATCACCTTCCCATCACACACAGCATCTTCCCATCACACCTGACACCTCTCCCATCACACACAGCACCTCTCCATCACACACAGCACCTTCCCATCACCTTCCCATCACACACGGCACCTTCCCATCACACACAGCACCTTCGCGTCACACACAGCACCTTCCCATCACCTTCCCATCACACACAGCACCTTCCCATCACACACAGCACCTTCCCATCACACACAGCACCTCTCCATCACACACAGCACCTTCCCATCACACACAGCACCTTCCCATCACACACAGCACCTCCCCATCACACACAGCACCTCTCCATCACACACAGCACCTTCCCATCACACACAGCACCTTCCCATCACACACAGCACCTCCCCATCACACATAGCACCTTCCCATCACCTTCCCATCACACACAGCACCTTCCCATCACACACAGCACCTTCCCATCACACACAGCACCTCTCCATCACACACAGCACCTTCCCATCACACACAGCACCTCCCCATCACACACAGCACCTTCCCATCACACACAGCACCTTCCCATCACACACAGCACCTCCCCATCACACACAGCACCTTCCCATCACCTTCCCATCACACACAGCACCTTCCCATCACACACAGCACCTCCCCATCACACACGGCACCTTCCCATCACACACAGCACCTTCCCATCACACACGGCACCTTCCCATCACACACAGCACCTCCCCATCACACACAGCACCTTCCCTTCACCTTCCCATCACACACAGCACCTTCCCATCACCTTCCCATCACACACACCACCTTCCCATCACACACGGCACCTTCCCATCACCTCCCCATCACACACAGCACCTCTCCATCACACACAGCACCTTCCCATCACCCACAGCACCTTCCCATCACACACAGCACCTCTCCATCACACACAGCACCTTCCCATCACACACAGCACCTTCCCATCACACACAGCACCTTCCCATCACACACAGCACCTTCCCATCACACACAGCACCTTCCCCTCACACACAGCACCTTCCCATCACCTTCCCATCACACACAGCACCTCCCCATCACACACAGCACCTTCCCATCACACACAGCACCTTCCCATCACACACAGCACCTCCCCATCACACACAGCACCTTCCCATCACACACAGCACCTTCCCATCACACACAGCACCTTCCCATCACCTTCCCATCACACACAGCACCTTCCCATCACACACGGCACCTTCCCATCACCTCCCCATCACACACAGCACCTCTCCATCACACACAGCACCTTCCCATCACACACAGCACCTCTCCATCACACACAGCACCTCTCCATCACACACAGCACCTTCCCATCACACACAGCACCTTCCCATCACACACAGCACCTTCCCCTCACACACAGCACCTTCCCATCACAGACAGCACCTCCACATCACACACAGCACCTTCCCGTCACACACAGCACCTTCCCCTCACACACAGCACCTTCCCATCACACACAGCACCTCCACATCACACACAGCACCTTCCCATCACACACAGCAGCTTCCCATCACCTCTCCATCACACACAGCACCTTCCCATCACACACAGCACCTCCCCATCACACACAGCACCTTCCCATCACACACAGCACATTCCCATCACACACAGCACCTTCCCATCACACACAGCACCTTCCCATCACACACACCGCATTCCCATCACACACAGCACCTTCCCATCACACACAGCACATTCCCATCACACACAGCACCTTCCCATCACACGCAGCACCTTCCCATCACACACAGCACCTTCCCATCACCTCCCCATCACACACAGCACCTTTCCATCACACACAGCACCTTCCCATCACACACAGCACCTCTCCATCACACACAGCACCTTCCCATCACACACAGCACCTTCCATCACACACAGCACCTCTCCATCACACACAGCACCTTCCCATCACACACAGCACCTTCCCATCACACACAGCACCTTCCCATCACACACAGCACCTCTCCATCACACACAGCACCTTCCCATCACACACAGCACCTTCCCATCACACACGGCACCTTCCCATCAGACACGGCACCTTCCCATCACACACAGCACCTTCCCATCACACACAGCACCTTCCCATTACACACAGCACCTTCCCATCACACACAGCACCTTCCCATCACACACAGCACCTTCCCATCACCTTCCCATCACACACGGCACCTTCCCCTCACACACATCACCTTCCCATCACACACAGCACCTTCCCATCACACACAGCACCTTCCCATCACCTTCCCATCACACACAGCAATTTCCCATCACACACAGCACCTCCCCATCACACACAGCACCTTCCCATCACACACAGCACCTCCCCATCACACACAGCACCTCCCCATCACACACAGCACCTCCCCATCACACACAGCACCACCCCATCACACACAGCACCACCCCATCACACACAGCACCTTCCCATCACACACAGCACCTTCCCATCACACACATCACCTTCCCATCACACACAGCACCTTCCCATCACACACAGCACATTCCCATCACACACAGCACCTTCCCATCACACACAGCACCTTCTTATCACACACAGCACCTTCTTATCACACACAGCACCTTCCCATCACACACAGCACCTTCCCATCACACACAGCACCTTCCCATCACACGCAGCACCTTCCCATCACACACAGCACCTTCCCATCACCTCCCCATCACACACAGCACCTTTCCATCACACACAGCACCTTCCCATCACACACAGCACCTCTCCATCACACACAGCACCTTCCCATCACACACAGCACCTTCCATCACACACAGCACCTCTCCATCACACACAGCACCTTCCCATCACACACAGCACCTTCCCATCACACACAGCACCTTCCCATCACACACAGCACCTCTCCATCACACACAGCACCTTCCCATCACACACAGCACCTTCCCATCACACACGGCACCTTCCCATCAGACACGGCACCTTCCCATCACACACAGCACCTTCCCATCACACACAGCACCTTCCCATTACACACAGCACCTTCCCATCACACACAGCACCTTCCCATCACACACAGCACCTTCCCATCACCTTCCCATCACACACAGCACCTTCCCATCACACACGGCACCTTCCCATCACACACAGCACCTTCCCATCACCTTCCCATCACACACAGCAATTTCCCATCACACACAGCACCTCCCCATCACACACAGCACCTTCCCATCACACACATCACCTTCCCATCACACACAGCACCTCCCCATCACACACAGCACCACCCCATCACACACAGCACCACCCCATCACACACAGCACCTTCCCATCACACACAGCACCTTCCCATCACACACATCACCTTCCCATCACACACAGCACCTTCCCATCACACACAGCACATTCCCATCACACACAGCACCTTCTTATCACACACAGCACCTTCTTATCACACACAGCACCTTCCCATCACACACAGCACCTTCCCATTACACACAGCACCTTCCCATCACACACAGCACCTTCCCATCACACACAGCACTTCTCCATCACACACAGCACCTTCCCATCACACACAGCACCTTCCAATCACACACAGCACCTTCCCATCACCCACAGCACCTCTCCATCACACACAGCACCTCCCCATCACACACAGCACCTCTCCATCACACTCAGCACCTTCCCATCACACACAGCACCTTCCCATCACACACAGCACCTCTCCATCACACACAGCACCTCCCCATCACACACAGCACCTCTCCATCACACTCAGCACCTTCCCATCACACACAGCACCTTCCCATCACACACAGCACTTCTCCATCACACACAGCACCTCCCCATCACACACAGCACCTTCCCATCACACACAGCACCTTCCCATCACACACAGCACCTTCCCATCACACACAGCACCTCCCCATCACACACAGCACCTTCCCATCACTCACAGCACGTCCCCATCACCTTCCCATCACACACAGCACCTTCCCATCACACACAGCACCTCCCCATCACACACAGCACCTCCCCATCACATACAGCACCTTCCCATCACACAGAGCACCTTCCCATCACACACAGCACCTTCCCATCACACACAGCAACTCTCCATCACACACAGCACCTTCCCATCACACACAGCACCTCTCCATCACACACAGCACCTTCCTATCACACCTGACACCTCTCCCATCACACACAGCACCTCTCCATCACACACAGCACCTTCCCATCACACACAGCACCTTCCCATCACACCTGACACCTCTCCCATTACACACAGCACCTCCCCATCACACACAGCACCTTCCCATCACACACAGCACCTTCCCATCACACACAGCACCTTCCCATCACATACAGCACGTTCCCATCACACACAGCACCTTCCCATCACACACAGCACCTCCCCATCACACAGAGCACCTTCCCATTACACACAGCACCTTCCCATCACACACAGCACCTCCCCATCACACACGGCACCGTCCCATCACCTTCCCATCACACACGGCACCTTCCCATCACCTTCCCATCGCACACAGCACCTTCCCATCACACACAGCACCTCCCCATCACACACAGCACCTTCCCATCACACACAGCACCTTCCCATCACACACGGCACCTTCCCATCACACACAGCACCTTCCCATCACACACAGCACCTCCCCATCACACACAGCACCTTCCCATCACACACAGCACCTCCCCCATCACACACAGCACCTTCCCATCAACTTCCCATCACACACAGCACCTCTCCATCACACACAGCACCTTCCCATCACCTTCCCATCACACACAGCACCTCTCCCATCACACACAGCACCTTCCCATCACCTTCCCATCACACACAGCCCCTTCCCATCCCACACAGCACCTTCCCATTACACACAGCACCTTCCCATCACACACGGCACCTTCCCATCCCACACAGCACCTTCCCATCACACACAGCACCTTCCCATCACCTTCCCATCACACACAGCACCTTCCCATCACACACAGCACCTCCCCATCACACACAGCACCTTCCCATCACACACAGCACCTCCCCATCACACACAACACCTTCCCATCACACACAGCACCTTCCCATCACACACGGCACCTTCCCATCACACACAGCACCTTTCCATCACACACAGCACCTTCCCATCACACACAGCACCTCCCCATCACACACAGCACCTTCCCATCGCACACGGCACCTCCCCATCACACACGGCACCTTCCCATCACACACAGCACCTTCCCATCACACACAGCACCTTCCCATCACACACAGCACCTCCCCATCACACACAGCACCTTCCCATCACACACAGCACCTCTCCCATCACACACAGCACCTCTCCCATCACACACAGCACCTTCCCATCAACTTCCCATCACACACAGCACCTCTCCATCACACACAGCACCTTCCCATCACCTTCCCATCACACACAGCACCTCTCCCATCACACACAGCACCTTCCCATCACCTTCCCATCACACACAGCCCCTTCCCATCACACACAGCACATTCCCATCACACACAGCACCTTCCCATCACACACGGCACCTTCCCATCCCACACGGCACCTTCCCATCACACACAGCACCTTCCCATCACCTTCCCATCACACACAGCACCTTCCCATCACACACAGCACCTTCCCATCACACACAGCACCTCCCCATCACACACAGCACCTTCCCATCACACACAGCACCTTCCCATCGCACACAGCACCTTCCCATCGCACACGGCACCTTCCCATCACACACGGCACCTTCCCATCACACACAGCACCTTCCCATCACCTCTCCATCACACACAGCACCTTCCCATCACACACAGCACCTTCCCATCACACACAGCACCTTCCCATCACACACAGCACCTCTCCATCACACACGGCACCTTCCCATCACACGCGGCACCTTCCCATCACACGCGGCACCTTCCCATCACACACAGCACCTTCCCATCACACACAGCACCTCCCCATCACACACAGCACCTCCCCATCACACACAGCACCTTCCCATCACACACAGCACCTTCCCATCACACACAGCACCTTCCCATCACCTCTCCATCACACACAGCACCTTCCCATCACACACAGCACCTTCCCATCACACACAGCACCTTCCCATCACACACAGCACCTCTCCATCACACACGGCACCTTCCCATCACACGCGGCACCTTCCCATCACACACAGCACCTCCCCATCACACACAGCACCTCCCCATCACACACAGCACCTTCCCATCACACACAGCACCTCCCCATCACACACAGCACCTCCCCATCACACACAGCACCTTCCCATCACACACAGCACCTTCCCATCACACACAGCACCTCCCCATCACACACAGCACCTTCCCATCACACACAGCACCTTCCCATCACACACGGCACCTCTCCATCACACACAGCACCTTCCCATCACACACAGCACCTTCCCATCACACACGGCACCTCCCCATCACACACGGCACCTTCCCATCACACACAGCACCTTCCCATCACACACAGCACCTTCCCATCACACACAGCACCTCCCCATCACACACAGCACCTTCCCATCACACACAGCACCTCTCCCATCACACACAGCACCTTCCCATCACCTTCCCATCACACACAGCACCTCTCCATCACACACAGCACCTCCCCATCACACACAGCACCTTCCCATCACACACAGCACCTCCCCATCACACACAGCACCTTCCCATCACACACAGCACCTTCCCATCACACACAGCACCTTCCCATCACCTTCCCATCACACACATCACCTTCCCATCACACACAGCACCTTCCCATCACACACAGCACCTTCCCATCACCTTCCCATCACACACAGCACCTTCCCATCACACACAGCACCTCTCCATCACACACAGCACCTTCCCATCACACACAGCACCTTCCCATCACACACAGCACCTTCCCATCACACACAGCACCTTCCCATCACCTTCCCATCACACACAGCACCTTCCCATCACACACAGCACCTTCCCATCACACACAGCACCTCTCCATCACCTCCCCATCACACACAGCACCTTCCCATCACCTTCCCATCACACACAGCACCTCCCCATCACACACAGCACCTTCCCATCACACACAGCACCTTCCCATCACACACGGCACCTCTCCATCACACACAGCACCTTCCCATCACACACAGCACCTTCCCATCACACACGGCACCTCCCCATCACACACGGCACCTTCCCATCACACACAGCACCTTCCCATCACACACAGCACCTTCCCATCACACACAGCACCTCCCCATCACACACAGCACCTTCCCATCACACACAGCACCTCTCCCATCACACACAGCACCTTCCCATCACCTTCCCATCACACACAGCACCTCTCCATCACACACAGCACCTCCCCATCACACACAGCACCTTCCCATCACACACAGCACCTCCCCATCACACACAGCACCTTCCCATCACACACAGCACCTTCCCATCACACACAGCACCTTCCCATCACCTTCCCATCACACACAGCACCTTCCCATCACACACAGCACCTTCCCATCACACACAGCACATTCCCATCACACACAGCACCTTCCCATCACACACAGCACCTTCTTATCACACACAGCACCTTCTTATCACACACAGCACCTTCCCATCACACACAGCACCTTCCCATCACACACAGCACCTTCCCATCACACGCAGCACCTTCCCATCACACACAGCACCTTCCCATCACCTCCCCATCACACACAGCACCTTTCCATCACACACAGCACCTTCCCATCACACACAGCACCTCTCCATCACACACAGCACCTTCCCATCACACACAGCACCTTCCATCACACACAGCACCTCTCCATCACACACAGCACCTTCCCATCACACACAGCACCTTCCCATCACACACAGCACCTCTCCATCACACACAGCACCTTCCCATCACACACAGCACCTTCCCATCACACACGGCACCTTCCCATCAGACACGGCACCTTCCCATCACACACAGCACCTTCCCATCACACACAGCACCTTCCCATTACACACAGCACCTTCCCATCACACACAGCACCTTCCCATCACACACAGCACCTTCCCATCACCTTCCCATCACACACAGCACCTTCCCATCACACACGGCACCTTCCCATCACACACAGCACCTTCCCATCACCTTCCCATCACACACAGCAATTTCCCATCACACACAGCACCTCCCCATCACACACAGCACCTTCCCATCACACACATCACCTTCCCATCACACACAGCACCTCCCCATCACACACAGCACCACCCCATCACACACAGCACCACCCCATCACACACAGCACCTTCCCATCACACACAGCACCTTCCCATCACACACATCACCTTCCCATCACACACAGCACCTTCCCATCACACACAGCACATTCCCATCACACACAGCACCTTCTTATCACACACAGCACCTTCTTATCACACACAGCACCTTCCCATCACACACAGCACCTTCCCATTACACACAGCACCTTCCCATCACACACAGCACCTTCCCATCACACACAGCACTTCTCCATCACACACAGCACCTTCCCATCACACACAGCACCTTCCAATCACACACAGCACCTTCCCATCACCCACAGCACCTCTCCATCACACACAGCACCTCCCCATCACACACAGCACCTCTCCATCACACTCAGCACCTTCCCATCACACACAGCACCTTCCCATCACACACAGCACCTCTCCATCACACACAGCACCTCCCCATCACACACAGCACCTCTCCATCACACTCAGCACCTTCCCATCACACACAGCACCTTCCCATCACACACAGCACTTCTCCATCACACACAGCACCTCCCCATCACACACAGCACCTTCCCATCACACACAGCACCTTCCCATCACACACAGCACCTTCCCATCACACACAGCACCTCCCCATCACACACAGCACCTTCCCATCACTCACAGCACGTCCCCATCACCTTCCCATCACACACAGCACCTTCCCATCACACACAGCACCTCTCCATCACACACAGCACCTCCCCATCACACACAGCACCTCCCCATCACATACAGCACCTTCCCATCACACAGAGCACCTTCCCATCACACACAGCACCTTCCCATCACACACAGCAACTCTCCATCACACACAGCACCTTCCTATCACACCTGACACCTCTCCCATCACACACAGCACCTCTCCATCACACACAGCACCTTCCCATCACACACAGCACCTTCCCATCACACCTGACACCTCTCCCATTACACACAGCACCTCCCCATCACACACAGCACCTTCCCATCACACACAGCACCTTCCCATCACACACAGCACCTTCCCATCACACACAGCACCTTCCCATCACATACAGCACGTTCCCATCACACACAGCACCTTCCCATCACACACAGCACCTCCCCATCACACAGAGGACCTTCCCATTACACACAGCACCTTCCCATCACACACAGCACCTCCCCATCACACACGGCACCTTCCCATCACCTTCCCATCACACACGGCACCTTCCCATCACCTTCCCATCGCACACAGCACCTTCCCATCACACACAGCACCTCCCCATCACACACAGCACCTTCCCATCACACACAGCACCTTCCCATCACACACGGCACCTTCCCATCACACACAGCACCTTCCCATCACACACAGCACCTCCCCATCACACACAGCACCTTCCCATCACACACAGCACCTCCCCCATCACACACAGCACCTTCCCATCAACTTCCCATCACACACAGCACCTCTCCATCACACACAGCACCTTCCCATCACCTTCCCATCACACACAGCACCTCTCCCATCACACACAGCACCTTCCCATCACCTTCCCATCACACACAGCCCCTTCCCATCCCACACAGCACCTTCCCATTACACACAGCACCTTCCCATCACACACGGCACCTTCCCATCCCACACAGCACCTTCCCATCACACACAGCACCTTCCCATCACCTTCCCATCACACACAGCACCTTCCCATCACACACAGCACCTCCCCATCACACACAGCACCTTCCCATCACACACAGCACCTCCCCATCACACACAACACCTTCCCATCACACACAGCACCTTCCCATCACACACGGCACCTTCCCATCACACACAGCACCTTCCCATCACACACAGCACCTTCCCATCACACACAGCACCTCCCCATCACACACAGCACCTTCCCATCGCACACGGCACCTCCCCATCACACACGGCACCTTCCCATCACACACAGCACCTTCCCATCACACACAGCACCTTCCCATCACACACAGCACCTCCCCATCACACACAGCACCTTCCCATCACACACAGCACCTCTCCCATCACACACAGCACCTCTCCCATCACACACAGCACCTTCCCATCAACTTCCCATCACACACAGCACCTCTCCATCACACACAGCACCTTCCCATCACCTTCCCATCACACACAGCACCTCTCCCATCACACACAGCACCTTCCCATCACCTTCCCATCACACACAGCCCCTTCCCATCACACACAGCACATTCCCATCACACACAGCACCTTCCCATCACACACGGCACCTTCCCATCCCACACGGCACCTTCCCATCACACACAGCACCTTCCCATCACCTTCCCATCACACACAGCACCTTCCCATCACACACAGCACCTCCCCATCACACACAGCACCTTCCCATCACACACAGCACCTTCCCATCGCACACAGCACCTTCCCATCGCACACGGCACCTTCCCATCACACACGGCACCTTCCCATCACACACAGCACCTTCCCATCACCTCTCCATCACACACAGCACCTTCCCATCACACACAGCACCTTCCCATCACACACAGCACCTTCCCATCACACACAGCACCTCTCCATCACACACGGCACCTTCCCATCACACGCGGCACCTTCCCATCACACGCGGCACCTTCCCATCACACACAGCACCTTCCCATCACACACAGCACCTCCCCATCACACACAGCACCTCCCCATCACACACAGCACCTTCCCATCACACACAGCACCTTCCCATCACACACAGCACCTTCCCATCACCTCTCCATCACACACAGCACCTTCCCATCACACACAGCACCTTCCCATCACACACAGCACCTTCCCATCACACACAGCACCTCTCCATCACACACGGCACCTTCCCATCACACGCGGCACCTTCCCATCACACACAGCACCTCCCCATCACACACAGCACCTCCCCATCACACACAGCACCTTCCCATCACACACAGCACCTCCCCATCACACACAGCACCTCCCCATCACACACAGCACCTTCCCATCACACACAGCACCTTCCCATCACACACAGCACCTCCCCATCACACACAGCACCTTCCCATCACACACAGCACCTTCCCATCACACACGGCACCTCTCCATCACACACAGCACCTTCCCATCACACACAGCACCTTCCCATCACACACGGCACCTCCCCATCACACACGGCACCTTCCCATCACACACAGCACCTTCCCATCACACACAGCACCTTCCCATCACACACAGCACCTCTCCCATCACACACAGCACCTTCCCATCACCTTCCCATCACACACAGCACCTCTCCATCACACACAGCACCTCCCCATCACACACAGCACCTTCCCATCACACACAGCACCTCCCCATCACACACAGCACCTTCCCATCACACACAGCACCTTCCCATCACACACGGCACCTCCCCATCACACACGGCACCTTCCCATCACACACAGCACCTTCCCATCACACACAGCACCTTCCCATCACACACAGCACCTCTCCCATCACACACAGCACCTTCCCATCACCTTCCCATCACACACAGCACCTCTCCATCACACACAGCACCTCCCCATCACACACAGCACCTTCCCATCACACACAGCACCTCCCCATCACACACAGCACCTTCCCATCACACACAGCACCTTCCCATCACACACAGCACCTTCCCATCACCTTCCCATCACACACATCACCTTCCCATCACACACAGCACCTTCCCATCACACACAGCACCTTCCCATCACCTTCCCATCACACACAGCACCTTCCCATCACACACAGCACCTCTCCATCACACACAGCACCTTCCCATCACACACAGCACCTTCCCATCACACACAGCACCTTCCCATCACACACAGCACCTTCCCATCACCTTCCCATCACACACAGCACCTTCCCATCACACACAGCACCTCTCCATCACCTCCCATCACACACAGCACCTTCCCATCACCTTCCCATCACACACAGCACCTCCCCATCACACACAGCACCTTCCCATCACACACAGCACCTTCCCATCACACACGGCACCTCTCCATCACACACAGCACCTTCCCATCACACACAGCACCTTCCCATCACACACGGCACCTCCCCATCACACACGGCACCTTCCCATCACACACAGCACCTTCCCATCACACACAGCACCTTCCCATCACACACAGCACCTCCCCATCACACACAGCACCTTCCCATCACACACAGCACCTCTCCCATCACACACAGCACCTTCCCATCACCTTCCCATCACACACAGCACCTCTCCATCACACACAGCACCTCCCCATCACACACAGCACCTTCCCATCACACACAGCACCTCCCCATCACACACAGCACCTTCCCATCACACACAGCACCTTCCCATCACACACAGCACCTTCCCATCACCTTCCCATCACACACAGCACCTTCCCATCACACACAGCAACTTCCCATCACACACAGCACCTTCCCATCACCTTCCCATCACACACAGCACCTTCCCATCACACACAGCACCTCTCCATCACACACAGCACCTTCCCATCACACACAGCACCTTCCCATCACACACAGCACCTTCCCATCACACACAGCACCTTCCCATCACCTTCCCATCACACACAGCACCTTCCCATCACACACAGCACCTTCCCATCACACACAGCACCTCTCCATCACCTCCCCATCACACACAGCACCTTCCCATCACCTTCCCATCACACACAGCACCTTCCCATCACACACAGCACCTCTCCATCACACACAGCACCTTCCCATCACACACAGGACCTTCCCATCACACACAGCACCTTCCCATCACACACAGCACCTCTCCATCACACACAGCACCTTCCCATCACAATCCCATCACACACAGCACCATCCCATCACACACAGCACCTTCCCATCACACACAGCACCTCCCCATCACACACAGCACCTCCCCATCACACACGGCAACTCTCCATCACACACAGCACCTTCCCATCACACACAGCACCTCCCCATCACACACAGCACCTCTCCATCACACACAGCACCTTCCCATCACACACAGCACGTTCCCATCACACACAGCACCTCCCCATCACACACAGCACCTTCCCGTCCCCTTCCCATCACACACAGCACCTTCCCATCACACACAGCACCTTCCCATCACCTTCCCATCACACACAGCACCTTCCCATCACACACGGCACCTTCCCATCACCTCCCCATCACACACAGCACCTCTCCATCACACACAGCACCTTCCCATCACACACAGCACCTTCCCATCACACACAGCACCTCTCCATCACACACAGCACCTTCCCATCACACACAGCACCTTCCCATCACACACAGCACCTTCCCATCACACACTGCAGCTTCCCATCACCTCTCCATCACACACAGCACCTTCCCATCACACACAGCACCTCCCCATCACACACAGCACCTTCCCATCACACACAGCAGCTTCCCATCACCTCTCCATCACACACAGCACCTTCCCATCACACACAGCACCTTCCCATCACACACAGCACCTCCCCATCACACACAGCACCTTCCCATCACACACAGCACCTTCCCATCACACACAGCACATTCCCATCAAACACAGCACCTTCCCATCACACACAGCACATTCCCATCACACACAGCACCTCTCCATCACACACAGCACCTTCCCATCACACACAGCACCTTCCCATCACACACAGCACCTTCCCATCACCTTCCCATCACACACAGCACCTTCCCATCACACACAGCACCTTCCCATCACACACAGCACCTCTCCATCACCTCCCCATCACACACAGCACCTTCCCATCACCTTCCCATCACACACAGCACCTTCCCATCAGACACAGCACCTCTCCATCACACACAGCACCTTCCCATCACAATCCCATCACACACAGCACCTTCCCATCACACACAGCACCTTCCCTTCACACACAGCACCTCTCCATCACACACAGCACCTTCCCATCACAATCCCATCACACACAGCACCTTCCCATCACACACAGCACCTTCCCATCACACACAGCACCTCCCCATCACACACGGCACCTCTCCATCACACACAGCACCTTCCCATCACACACAGCACCTCCCCATCACACACAGCACCTCTCCATCACACACAGCACCTTCCCATCACACACAGCACGTTCCCATCACACACAGCACCTCCCCATCACACACAGCACCTTCCCGTCCCCTTCCCATCACACACAGCACCTTCCCATCACACACAGCACCTTCCCATCACCTTCCCATCACACACAGCACCTTCCCCTCACACACGGCACCTTCCCATCACCTCCCCATCACACACAGCACCTCTCCATCACACACAGCACCTTCCCATCACACACAGCACCTTCCCATCACACACAGCACCTTCCCATCACACACAGCACCTCTCCATCACACACAGCACCTTCCCATCACACACAGCACCTTCCCATCACACACAGCACCTTCCCATCACACACAGCACCTTCCCATCACACACAGCACCTCCACATCACACACAGCACCTTCCCATCACACACAGCACCTTCCCATCACACACAGCAGCTTCCCATCACCTCTCCATCACACACAGCACCTTCCCATCACACACAGCACCTCCCCATCACACACAGCACCTTCCCATCACACACAGCACCTTCCCATCACACACAGCACCTTCCCATCACAAACACCACCTTCCCATCACACACAGCACCTTCCCATCACACACAGCACCTTCCCATCACACACAGCACCTTCCCATCACCTCCCCATCACACACAGCACCTCTCCATCACACACAGCACCTTCCCATCACACACAGCACCTTCCCATCACACACAGCACCTCTCCATCACACACAGCACCTTCCCATCACACACAGCACCTTCCCATCACACACAGCACCTTCCCATCACACACAGCACCTCTCCATCACATACGGCACCTTCCCATCACACACAGCACCTTCCCATCACACACAGCACCTTCCCATCACACACAGCACCTCTCCATCACACACAGCACCTCCCCATCACACACAGCACCTTCCCATCACACACAGCACCTCCCCATCACACACAGCCCCTTCCCATCACACACGGCACCTTCCCATCACCTTCCCATCACACACAGCACCTTCCCATCACACACGGCACCTTCCCATCACACACAGCACCTTCCCATCACACACAGCACCTTCCCATCACACACAGCACCTTCCCATCACCTTCCCATCACACACAGAGCCTTCCCATCACACACAGCACCTCCCCATCACACACAGCACCTTCCCATCACACACGGCACCTTTCCATCACACACAGCACCTTCCCATCACACACAGCACCTCTCCATCACACACAGCACCTCCCCATCACACACAGCACCTTCCCATCACACACAGCACCTTCCCATCACACACAGCACCTCCCCATCACACACAGCACCTCTCCCATCACACACAGCACCTCCCCATCACACACGGCACCTCTCCCATCACACACAGCACCTTCCCATCACACACAGCACCTTCCCATCACACACAGCACCTTCCCATCACCTTCCCATCACACACAGCACCTTCCCATCACACACAGCACTTTCCCATCACACACAGCACCTTCCCATCACACACAGCACCTTCCCATCACCTTCCCATCACACACAGCACCTCCACATCACACACAGCACCTTCCCATCACACACGGCACCTTTCCATCACACACAGCACCTCCCCATCACACACAGCACCTTCCCATCACATACGGCACCTTTCCATCACACACAGCACCTTCCCATCACACACATCACCTTCCCATCACACACAGCACCTCCCCATCACACACAGCACCACCCCATCACACACAGCACCACCCCATCACACACGGCACCTTCCCATCACACACAGCACCTTCCCATCACACACAGCACCTTCCCATCACACACAGCACCTTCCCATCACCTTCCCATCACACACAGCACCTTCCCATCACACACACCACTTTCCCATCACACACAGCACCTTCCCATCACCTTCCCATCACACACAGCACCTTCCCATCACACACAGCACCTTCCCATCACACACAGCACCTCCCCATCACACACAGCACCTTCCCATCACACACAGCACCTCCCCATCACACACAGCACCTCCCCATCACACACAGCACCTCTCCATCACACACGGCACCTTCCCATCACACGCGGCACCTTCCCATCACACACAGCACCTTCCCATCACACACAGCACCTCCCCATCACACACAGCACCTTCCCATCACACACAGCACCTCCCCATCACACACAGCACCTTCCCATCACACACAGCACCTTCCCATCACACACGGCACCTCTCCATCACACACAGCACCTTCCCATCACACACAGCACCTTCCCATCATACACGGCACCTTCCCATCACACACGGCACCTTCCCATCACACACAGCACCTTCCCATCACACACAGCACCTTCCCATCACACACAGCACCTCCCCATCACACACAGCACCTTCCCATCACACACAGCACCTCTCCCATCACACACAGCACCTTCCCATCACCTTCCCATCACACACAGCACCTCTCCATCACACACAGCACGTCCCCATCACACACAGCACCTTCCCATCACACACAGCACCTCCCCATCACACACAGCACCTTCCCATCACACACAGCACCTTCCCATCACACACAGAACCTTCCCATCACCTTCCCATCACACACAGCACCTTCCCATCACACACAGCACCTTCCCATCACACACAGCACCTTCCCATCACCTTCCCATCACACACAGCACCTTCCCATCACACACAGCACCTTCCCATCACACACAGCACCTCTCCATCACACACAGCACCTTCCCATCACACACAGCACCTTCCCATCACACACAGCACCTTCCCATCACCTTCCCATCACACACAGCACCTTCCCATCACACACAGCACCTTCCCATCACACACAGCACCTCTCCATCACCTCCCCATCACACACAGCACCTTCCCATCACCTTCCCATCACACACAGCACCTCTCCATCACACACAGCACCTTCCCATCACACACAGCACCTTCCCTTCACACACAGCACCTCTCCATCACACACAGCACCTTCCCATCACAATCCCATCACACACAGCACCTTCCCATCACACACAGCACCTTCCCATCACACACAGCACCTCCCCATCACACACGGCACCTCTCCATCACACACAGCACCTTCCCATCACACACAGCACCTCCCCATCACACACAGCACCTCTCCATCACACACAGCACCTTCCCATCACACACAGCACGTTCCCATCACACACAGCACCTCCCCATCACACACAGCACCTTCCCGTCCCCTTCCCATCACACACAGCACCTTCCCATCACACACAGCACCTTCCCATCACCTTCCCATCACACACAGCACCTTCCCATCACACACGGCACCTTCCCATCACCTCCCCATCACACACAGCACCTCTCCATCACACACAGCACCTTCCCATCACACACAGCACCTTCCCATCACACACAGCACCTCTCCATCACACACAGCACCTTCCCATCACACACAGCACCTTCCCATCACACACAGCACCTCTCCATCACACACAGCACCTTCCCATCACACACAGCACCTTCCCATCACACACAGCACCTCCACATCACACACAGCACCTTCCCATCACACACAGCACCTTCCCATCACACACAGCAGCTTCCCATCACCTCTCCATCACACACAGCACCTTCCCATCACACACAGCACCTCCCCATCACACACAGCACCTTCCCATCACACACAGCACCTTCCCATCACACACAGCACCTTCCCATCACACACAGCACCTTCCCATCACAAACACCACCTTCCCATCACACACAGCACCTTCCCATCACACACAGCACCTTCCCATCACACACAGCACCTTCCCATCACCTCCCCATCACACACAGCACCTCTCCATCACACACAGCACCTTCCCATCACACACAGCACCTTCCCATCACACACAGCACCTCTCCATCACACACAGCACCTTCCCATCACACACAGCACCTTCCCATCACACACAACACCTTCCCATCACACACAGCCCCTCTCCATCACATACGGCACCTTCCCATCACACACAGCACCTTCCCATCACACACAGCACCTTCCCATCACACACAGCCCCTCCCCATCACACACAGCCCCTTCCCATCACACACGGCACCTTCCCATCACCTTCCCATCACACACAGCACCTTCCCATCACACACGGCACCTTCCCATCACACACAGCACCTTCCCATCACACACAGCACCTTCCCATCACACACAGCACCTTCCCATCACCTTCCCATCACACACAGAGCCTTCCCATCACACACAGCACCTCCCCATCACTCACAGCACCTTCCCATCACACACGGCACCTTTCCATCACACACAGCACCTTCCCATCACACACAGCACCTCCCCATCACACACAGCACCTTCCCATCACACACAGCACCTTCCCATCACACACAGCACCTCCCCATCACACACAGCACCTCTCCCATCACACACAGCACCTCCCCATCACACACGGCACCTCTCCCATCACACACAGCACCTTCCCATCACACACAGCACCTTCCCATCACACACAGCACCTTCCCATCACCTTCCCATCACACACAGCACCTTCCCATCACACACAGCACTTTCCCATCACACACAGCACCTTCCCATCACACACAGCACCTTCCCATCACCTTCCCATCACACACAGCACCTCCACATCACACACAGCACCTTCCCATCACACACGGCACCTTTCCATCACACACAGCACGTCCCCATCACACACAGCACCTTCCCATCACACACGGCACCTTTCCATCACACACAGCACCTTCCCATCACACACATCACCTTCCCATCACACACAGCACCTCCCCATCACACACAGCACCACCCCATCACACACAGCACCACCCCATCACACACGGCACCTTCCCATCACACACAGCACCTTCCCATCACACACAGCACCTTCCCATCACACACAGCACCTTCCCATCACCTTCCCATCACACACAGCACCTTCCCATCACACACACCACTTTCCCATCACACACAGCACCTTCCCATCACCTTCCCATCACACACAGCACCTTCCCATCACACACAGCACCTCCCCATCACACACAGCACCTTCCCATCACACACAGCACCTCCCCATCACACACAGCACCTCTCCATCACACACGGCACCTTCCCATCACACGCGGCACCTTCCCATCACACACAGCACCTTCCCATCACACACAGCACCTCCCCATCACACACAGCACCTTCCCATCACACACAGCACCTCCCCATCACACACAGCACCTTCCCATCACACACGGCACCTTCCCATCACACACGGCACCTCTCCATCACACACAGCACCTTCCCATCACACACGGCACCTTCCCATCACACACGGCACCTTCCCATCACACACGGCACCTTCCCATCATACACGGCACCTTCCCATCACACACAGCACCTTCCCATCACCTTCCCATCACACACAGCACCTTCCCATCACACACAGCACCTTCCCATCACACACAGCACCTCCCCATCACACACAGCACCTTCCCATCACACACAGCACCTCTCCCATCACACACAGCACCTTCCCATCACCTTCCCATCACACACAGCACCTCTCCATCACACACAGCATGTCCCCATCACACACAGCACCTTCCCATCACACACAGCACCTCCCCATCACACACAGCACCTTCCCATCACACACAGCACCTTCCCATCACACACAGCACCTTCCCATCACCTTCCCATCACACACAGCACCTTCCCATCACACACAGCACCTTCCCATCACACACAGCACCTTCCCATCACCTTCCCATCACACACAGCACCTTCCCATCACACACAGCACCTTCCCATCACACACAGCACCTCTCCATCACACACAGCACCTTCCCATCACACACAGCACCTTCCCATCACACACATCACCTTCCCATCACCTTCCCATCACACACAGCACCTTCCCATCACACACAGCACCTTCCCATCACACACAGCACCTCTCCATCACCTCCCCATCACACACAGCACCTTCCCATCACCTTCCCATCACACACAGCACCTTCCCATCACACACAGCACCTCTCCATCACACACAGCACCTTCCCATCACACACAGCACCTTCCCTTCACACACAGCACCTCTCCATCACACACAGCACCTTCCCATCACAATCCCATCACACACAGCACCTTCCCATCACACACAGCACCTTCCCATCACACACAGCACCTTCCCATCACACACGGCACCTCTCCATCACACACAGCACCTTCCCATCACACACAGCACCTCCCCATCACACACAGCACCTCTCCATCACACACAGCACCTTCCCATCACACACAGCACCTCCCCATCACACACAGCACCTTCCCGTCCCCTTCCCATCACACACAGCACCTTCCCATCACACACAGCACCTTCCCATCACCTTCCCATCACACACAGCACCTTCCCATCACACACGGCACCTTCCCATCACCTCCCCATCACACACAGCACCTCTCCATCACACACAGCACCTTCCCATCACACACAGCACCTTCCCATCACACACAGCACCTCTCCATCACACACAGCACCTTCCCATCACACACAGCACCTTCCCATCACACACAGCACCTCCCCATCACACACAGCACCTTCCCATCACACACAGCACCTCCACATCACACACAGCACCTTCCCATCACACACAGCACCTTCCCATCACACACAGCAGCTTCCCATCACCTCTCCATCACACACAGCACCTTCCCATCACACACAGCACCTCCCCATCACACACAGCACCTTCCCATCACACACAGCACCTTCCCATCACACACAGCACCTTCCCATCACCTCCCCATCACACACAGCATCTCTCCATCACACACAGCACCTTCCCATCACACACAGCACCTTCCCATCACACACAGCACCTCTCCATCACACACAGCACCTTCCCATCACACACAGCACCTTCCCATCACACACAGCACCTTCCCATCACACACAGCACCTCTCCATCACATACGGCACCTTCCCATCACACACAGCACCTTCCCATCACACACAGCACCTTCCCATCACACACAGCACCTTCCCATCACACACAGCCCCTCCCCATCACACACAGCACCTTCCCATCACACACGGCACCTTCCCATCACCTTCCCATCACACACAGCACCTTCCCATCACACACGGCACCTTCCCATCACACACAGCACCTTCCCATCACACACAGCACCTTCCCATCACCTTCCCATCACACACAGAGCCTTCCCATCACACACAGCACCTCCCCATCACACACAGCACCTTCCCATCACACACGGCACCTTTCCATCACACACAGCACCTTCCCATCACACACATCACCTTCCCATCACACACAGCACCTCCCCATCACACACAGCACCTTCCCATCACACACAGCACCTTCCCATCACACACATCACCTTCCCATCACACACGGCACCTTCCCATCACACACAGCACCTTCCCATCACACACAGCACCTTCCCATCACACACAGCACCTTCCCATCACCTTCCCATCACACACAGAGCCTTCCCATCACACACAGCACCTTCCCATCACACACAGCACCTTCCCATCACACACGGCACCTTTCCATCACACACAGCACCTTCCCATCACACACATCACCTTCCCATCACACACAGCACCTCCCCATCACACACAGCACCACCCCATCACACACAGCACCACCCCATCACACACAGCACCTTCCCATCACACACAGCACCTTCCCATCACACACATCACCTTCCCATCACACACAGCACCTTCCCATCACACATAGCACATTCCCATCACACACAGCACCTTCCCATCACACACAGCACTTTCCCATCACACACAGCACCTTCCCATCACACACAGCACCTCCCCATCACACACAGCATCTCCCCATCACACACAGCACCTTCCCATCACACACAACATCTTCCCATCACACACATCACCTTCCCATCACACACAGCACTTCTCCATCACACACAGCACCTTCCCATCACACACAGCACCTCTCCATCACACACAGCACCTTCCCATCACACACAGCACCTTCCCATCACACACAGCACCTCTCCATCACACGCAGCACCTTCCCATCACTCACAGCACCTTCCCATCACACACAGCACCTTCCCATCACTCACAGCACCTCCCCATCACACACAGCACCTTCCCATCACACACAGCACCTTCCCATCACACACAGCACCTCCCCATCACACACAGCACCTCTCCCATTACACACAGCACCTCCCCATCACACACGGCACCTCTCCCATCACACACAGAACCTTCCCATCACACACAGCACCTTCCCATCACACACAGCACCTTCCCATCAACTTCCCATCACACACAGCACCTTCCCATCACACACAGCACTTTCCCATCACACACAGCACCTTCCCATCACACACAGCACCTTCCCATCACCTTCCCATCACACACAGAGCCTTCCCATCACACACAGCACCTCCCCATCACACACAGCACCTTCCCATCACACACGGCACCTTTCCATCACAAACAGCACCTTCCCATCACACACAGCACCTTCCCATCACCTTCCCATCACACACAGAGCCTCCCCATCACACACAGCACCTCTCCCATCACACACAGCACCTTCCCATCACACACAGCACCTTCCCATCACCTTCCCATCACACACAGAGCCTTCCCATCACAAACAGCACCTTCCCATCACACACATCACCTTCCCATCACACACAGCACCTCCCCATCACACACAGCACCACCCCATCACACACAGCACCTTCCCAACACACACAGCACCTTCCCATCACACACAGCACCTCCCCATCACACACAGCACCTTACCATCACACACACCACCTTCCCAACACACACAGCACCTTCCCAACACACACAGCACCTCCCCAACACACACAGCACCTCCCCATCACACACAGCACCTCCCCATCACACACAGCACCTTCCCAACACACACAGCACCTTCCCAACACACACAGTACCTCCCCATCACACACAGCACCTTCCCATCACACACAGCACCTCCCCATCACACACAGCACCTCCCCATCACACACAGCACCTTCCCAACACACACAGTACCTCCCCATCACACACAGCACCTCCCCATCACACACAGCACCTTCCCAACACACACAGCACCTTCCCAACACACACAGTACCTCCCCATCACACACAGCACCTTCCCATCACACACAGCACCTCTCTATCACAGGCAGCACCTTCCCATCACACACAGCACCTTCCCATCACACACAGCACCTCCCCATCACACACAGCACCTTCCCATCACACACAGCACCTTCCCATCACACACAGCACCTCCCCATCACACACAGCACCTCCCCATCACACACAGCACCTCCCCATCATACACAGCACCTTCCCATCACACACAGCACCTACCCAACACACACAGCACCTTCCCAACACACACAGCACCTCCCCATCACACACAGCACCTTCCCATCACACACTGCACCTCTCCATTACACACAGCACCTTCCCATCACACACAGCACCTTCCCATCACACACAGCACCTTCCCATCACACACAGCACCTTCCCATCACACACGGCACCTTCCCATCATACACGGCACCTTCCCATCACACACGGCACCTTCCCATCACACACAGCACCTTCCCATCACACACAGCACCTCCCCATCACACACAGCACCTTCCCATCACACACAGCACCTCTCCCATCACACACAGCACCTTCCCATCACCTTCCCATCACACACAGCACCTCTCCATCACACACAGCATGTCCCCATCACACACAGCACCTTCCCATCACACACAGCACCTCCCCATCACACACAGCACCTTCCCATCACACACAGCACCTTCCCATCACACACAGCACCTTCCCATCACCTTCCCATCACACACAGCACCTTCCCATCACACACAGCACCTTCCCATCACACACAGCACCTTCCCATCACCTTCCCATCACACACAGCACCTTCCCATCACACACAGCACCTTCCCATCACACACAGCACCTCTCCATCACACACAGCACCTTCCCATCACACACAGCACCTTCCCATCACACACAGCACCTTCCCATCACCTTCCCATCACACACAGCACCTTCCCATCACACACAGCACCTTCCCATCACACACAGCACCTCTCCATCACCTCCCCATCACACACAGCACCTTCCCATCACCTTCCCATCACACACAGCACCTTCCCATCACACACAGCACCTCTCCATCACACACAGCACCTTCCCATCACACACAGCACCTTCCCTTCACACACAGCACCTCTCCATCACACACAGCACCTTCCCATCACAATCCCATCACACACAGCACCTTCCCATCACACACAGCACCTTCCCATCACACACAGCACCTCCCCATCACACACGGCACCTCTCCATCACACACAGCACCTTCCCATCACACACAGCACCTCCCCATCACACACAGCACCTCTCCATCACACACAGCACCTTCCCATCACACACAGCACGTTCCCATCACACACAGCACCTCCCCATCACACACGGCACCTTCCCATCACACACAGCACCTTCCCATCACACACAGCACCTTCCCGTCCCCTTCCCATCACACACAGCACCTTCCCATCACACACAGCACCTTCCCATCACCTTCCCATCACACACAGCACCTTCCCATCACACACGGCACCTTCCCATCACCTCCCCATCACACACAGCACCTCTCCATCACACACAGCACCTTCCCATCACACACAGCACCTTCCCATCACACACATCACCTTCCCATCACACACAGCACCTCTCCATCACACACAGGACCTTCCCATCACACACAGCACCTTCCCATCACACACAGCACCTCTCCATCACACACAGCACCTTCCCATCACACATAGCACCTTCCCATCACACACAGCACCTCCACATCACACACAGCACCTTCCCATCACACACAGCACCTTCCCATCACACACAGCAGCTTCCCATCACCTCTCCATCACACACAGCACCTTCCCATCACACACAGCACCTCCCCATCACACACAGCACCTTCCCATCACACACAGCACCTTCCCATCACACACAGCACCTTCCCATCACACACAGCACCTTCCCATCACCTCCCCATCACACACAGCATCTCTCCATCACACACAGCACCTTCCCATCACACACAGCACCTTCCCATCACACACAGCACCTCTCCATCACACACAGCACCTTCCCATCACACACAGCACCTTCCCATCACACACAGCACCTTCCCATCACACACAGCACCTCTCCATCACATACGGCACCTTCCCATCACACACAGCACCTTCCCATCACACACAGCACCTTCCCATCACACACAGCACCTTCCCATCACACACAGCACCTCTCCATCACATACGGCACCTTCACATCACACACAGCACCTTCCCATCACACACGGCACCTTCCCATCACCTTCCCATCACACACAGCACCTTCCCATCACACACGGCACCTTCCCATCACACACAGCACCTTCCCATCACACACAGCACCTTCCCATAACACACAGCACCTTCCCATCACCTTCCCATCACACACAGAGCCTTCCCATCACACACAGCACCTCCCCATCACACACAGCACCTTCCCATCACACACGGCACCTTTCCATCACACACAGCACCTTCCCATCACACACATCACCTTCCCATCACACACAGCACCTCCCCATCACACACAGCACCACCCCATCACACACAGCACCACCCCATCACACACAGCACCTTCCCATCACACACAGCACCTTCCCATCACACACATCACCTTCCCATCACACACGGCACCTTCCCATCACACACAGCACCTTCCCATCACACACAGCACCTTCCCATCACACACAGCACCTTCCCATCACCTTCCCATCACACACAGAGCCTTCCCATCACACACAGCACCTTCCCATCACACACAGCACCTTCCCATCACACACGGCACCTTCCATCACACACAGCACCTTCCCATCACACACATCACCTTCCCATCACACACAGCACCTCCCCATCACACACAGCACCACCCCATCACACACAGCACCACCCCATCACACACAGCACCTTCCCATCACACACAGCACCTTCCCATCACACACATCACCTTCCCATCACACACAGCACCTTCCCATCACACATAGCACATTCCCATCACACACAGCACCTTCCCATCACACACAGCACTTTCCCATCACACACAGCACTTTCCCATCACACACAGCACCTTCCCATCACACACAGCACCTCCCCATCACACACAGCATCTCCCCATCACACACAGCCTCTTCCCATCACACACAACACCTTCCCATCACACACATCACCTTCCCATCACACACAGCACTTCTCCATCACACACAGCACCTTCCCATCACACACAGCACCTCTCCATCACACACAGCACCTTCCCATCACACACAGCACCTTCCCATCACACACAGCACCTCTCCATCACACACAGCACCTTCCCATCACTCACAGCACCTTCCCATCACACACAGCACCTTCCCATCACTCACAGCACCTCCCCATCACACACAGCACCTTCCCATCACACACAGCACCTTCCCATCACACACAGCACCTTCCCATCACCTTCCCATCACACACAGAGCCTTCCCATCACACACAGCACCTTCCCATCACACACAGCACCTTCCCATCACACACGGCACCTTCCATCACACACAGCACCTTCCCATCACACACATCACCTTCCCATCACACACAGCACCTCCCCATCACACACAGCAGCACCCCATCACACACAGCACCACCCCATCACACACAGCACCTTCCCATCACACACAGCACCTTCCCATCACACACATCACCTTCCCATCACACACAGCACCTTCCCATCACACATAGCACATTCCCATCACACACAGCACCTTCCCATCACACACAGCACTTTCCCATCACACACAGCACTTTCCCATCACACACAGCACCTTCCCATCACACACAGCACCTCCCCATCACACACAGCATCTCCCCATCACACACAGCCTCTTCCCATCACACACAACACCTTCCCATCACACACATCACCTTCCCATCACACACAGCACTTCTCCATCACACACAGCACCTTCCCATCACACACAGCACCTCTCCATCACACACAGCACCTTCCCATCACACACAGCACCTTCCCATCACACACAGCACCTCTCCATCACACACAGCACCTTCCCATCACTCACAGCACCTTCCCATCACACACAGCACCTTCCCATCACTCACAGCACCTCCCCATCACACACAGCACCTTCCCATCACACACAGCACCTTCCCATCACACACAGCACCTCCCCATCACACACAGCACCTCTCCCATTACACACAGCACCTCCCCATCACACACGGCACCTCTCCCATCACACACAGCACCTTCCCATCACACACAGCACCTTCCCATCACACACAGCACCTTCCCATCAACTTCCCATCACACACAGCACCTTCCCATCACACACAGCACTTTCCCATCACACACAGCACCTTCCCATCACACACAGCACCTTCCCATCACCTTCCCATCACACACAGAGCCGTCCCATCACACACAGCACCTCCCCATCACACACAGCACCTCCCCATCACACACAGCACCTTCCCATCACACACGGCACCTTTCCATCACACACAGCACCTTCCCATCACACACATCACCTTCCCATCACACACAGCACCTCCCCATCACACACAGCACCACCCCATCACACACAGCACCTTCCCATCACACACAGCACCTCTCCATCACACACACCACCTCCCCATCACACACAGCACCTTCCCAACACACACACCACCTTCCCAACACACACAGCACCTTCCCAACACACACAGCACCTCCCCATCACACACAGCACCTCCCCATCACACACAGCACCTCCCCATCACACACAGCACCTTCCCAACACACACAGCACCTTCCCAACACACACAGTACCTCCCCATCACACACAGCACCTTCCCATCACACACAGCACCTCCCCATCACACACAGCACCTCCCCATCACACACAGCACCTCCCCATCACACACAGCACCTTCCCAACACACACAGCACCTTCCCAACACACACAGTACCTCCCCATCACACACAGCACCTTCCCATCACACACAGCACCTCTCTATCACAGGCAGCACCTTCCCATCACACACAGCACCTTCCCATCACACACAGCACCTTCCCATCACACACAGCACCTCCCCATCACACACAGCACCTCCCCATCACACACAGCAGCTTCCCATCACACACAGCACCTTCCCATCACACACAGCACCTCCCCATCACACACAGCACCTCCCCATCACACACAGCACCTCCCCATCATACACAGCACCTTCCCATCACACACAGCACCTACCCAACACACACAGCACCTCCCCATCACACACAGCACCTCCCCATCACACACAGCACCTTCCCATCACACACAGCACCTTCCCAACACACACAGCACCTCCCCATCACACACAGCACCTTCCCATCACACACTGCACCTCTCCATTACACACAGCACCTTCCCATCACACACAGCACCTTCCCATCACACACAGCACCTTCCCATCACACACAGCACCTTCCCAACACACACAGCACCTCCCCATCACACACAGCACCTTCCCATCACACACAGCACCTCTCCATTACACACAGCACCTTCCCATCACACACAGCACCTTCCCATCACACACAGCACCTTCCCATCACACACCGCACCTTCCCATCACACACAGCACCTCCCTATCACACACAGCACCTTCCCATCACACACAGCACCTTCCCATCACACACAGCACCTTCCCATCACACACAGCACCTTCCCATCACACACGGCACCTTCCCATCACACACAGCACCTCCCCATCACACACAGCACCTCCCCATCACACACAGCACCTCCCCATCACACACAGCACCTCCCCATCACACACAGCACCTTCCCAACACACACAGCACCTCCCCATCACACACAGCACCTTCCCATCACACACAGCACCTTCCCATCACACACAGCACCTTCTTATCACACACAGCACCTCTCCATCACACACAGCACCTTCCATCACACACAGCACCTTCCCATCACACACAGAACCTTCCCATCACACACAGCACCTTCCCATCACACACAGCACCTTCTTATCACACACAGCATCTTCCCATCACACACAGCACCTTCCCATCACACACAGCACCTTCTTATCACACACAGCACCTCTCCATCACACACGGCACCTCTCCATCACACACGGCACCTTCCCATCACACACAGCACCTTCCCATCACACACAGCACCTTCCCATCACACACAGCACCTTCTTATCACACACAGCACCTCTCCATCACACACAGCACCTTCCCATCACACACAGCACCTTCCCATCACACACAGCACCTTCCCATCACACACAGCACCTTCTTATCACACACAGCACCTCCCCATCACACACAGCACCTCTCCATCACACACAGCACCTTCCCAACACACAC
Source organism: Chiloscyllium punctatum (assembly GCF_047496795.1). Lineage (NCBI taxonomy): Eukaryota > Metazoa > Chordata > Chondrichthyes > Orectolobiformes > Hemiscylliidae > Chiloscyllium > Chiloscyllium punctatum. Next base: position 46,219,355 of record NC_092772.1, read on the forward strand.
AGCACCTCCCCATCACACACAGCACCTTCTTATCACACACAGCACCTCTCCATCACACACGGCACCTCTCCATCACACACGGCACCTTCCCATCACACACAGCACCTTCCCATCACACACGGCACCTTCCCATCACACACGGCACCTTCCCATCACACACAGCACCTTCCCATCACACACAGCACCTTCTTATCACACACAGCACCTCTCCATCACACACGGCACCTCTCCATCACACACGGCACCTTCCCATCACACACAGCACCTTCCCATCACACACGGCACCTCTCCATCACACACAGCACCTTCCCATCACACACAGCACCTTCCCATCACACACGGCACCTTCCCATCACACACGGCACCTTCCCATCACACACAGCACCTTCCCATCACACACAGCACCTTCCCATCACACACGGCACCTTCCCATCACACACAGCACCTTCCCATCACACACGGCACCTTCCCATCACACACAGCACCTTCCCATCACACACAGCACCTTCCCATCACACACAGCACCTTCCCATCACACACGGCACCTTCCCATCACACACGGCACCTCCCCATCACACACAGCACCTTCCCATCACACACAGCACCTTCCCATCACACACGGCACCTCCCCATCACACACGGCACCTCCCCATCACACACAGCACCTTCCCATCACACACAGCACCTTCCCATCACACACAGCACCTTCCCATCACACACAGCACCTTCCCATCACACACAGCACCTTCCCATCACACACGGCACCTCCCCATCACACACGGCACCTCCCCATCACACACAGCACCTTCCCATCACACACGGCACCTTCCCATCACACACAGCACCTTCCCATCACACACAGCACCTTCCCATCACACACAGCACCTTCCCATCACACACGGCACCTTCCCATCACACACGGCACCTCCCCATCACACACAGCACCTTCCCATCACACACAGCACCTTCCCATCACACACGGCACCTCCCCATCACACACAGCACCTTCCCATCACACACAGCACCTTCCCATCACACACGGCACCTTCCCATCACACACAGCACCTTCCCATCACACACAGCACCTTCCCATCACACACAGCACCTTCCCATCACACACGGCACCTTCCCATCACACACGGCACCTCCCCATCACACACAGCACCTTCCCATCACACACGGCACCTCCCCATCACACACGGCACCTCCCCATCACACACAGCACCTTCCCATCACACACAGCACCTTCCCATCACACACGGCACCTCCCCATCACACACGGCACCTCCCCATCACACACAGCACCTTCCCATCACACACAGCACCTTCCCATCACACACGGCACCTTCCCATCACACACGGCACCTTCCCATCACACACAGCACCTTCCCATCACACACAGCACATTCCCATCACACACGGCACCTCTCCATCACACACAGCACCTTCCCATCACACACAGCAACTTCCCATCACACACAGCACCTCCCCATCACCTCCCCATCACACACAGCACCTTCCCATCACACACAGCACCTTCCCATCACACACAGCACCTCCCCATCACACACGGCACCTTCCCATCACCTTCCCATCACACACGGCACCTTCCCATCACCTTCCCATCACACACAGCACCTTCCCATCACACACAGCACCTTCCCATCACACACAGCACCTCCCCATCACCTCCCCATCACACACAGCACCTTCCCATCACACACAGCACCTCTCCCATCACACACAGCACCTTCCCATCACACACAGCACCTTCCCATCACCTTCCCATCACACACAGCACCTTCCCATCACACACAGCACCTCTCCATCACACACAGCACCTTCCCATCACCTTCCCATCACACACAGCACCTTCCCATCACAAACAGCACCATCCCATCACACACAGCACCTTCCCAACACACACAGCACCTTCCCATCACACACAGCACCTTCCCATCACCTTCCCATCACACACAGCACCTTCCCATCACACACAGCACCTCTCCCATCACACACAGCACCTTCCCATCACACACACCACCTTCCCATCACACACAGCACCTCCCCATCACACACAGCACCTTCCCATCACGCACAGCACCTTCCCATCACGCACAGCACCTCTCCATCACACACAGCACCTTCCCATCACACACAGCACCTCCCCATCACACACAGCACCTTCCCATCACACACAGCACCTTCCCATCACACACAGCACCTCTCCATCACACACAGCACCTTCCCATCACACACAGCACCTCCCCATCACACACAGCACCTTCCCATCACACACAGCACCTCCCCATCACACACAGCACCTTCCCATCACCTTCCCATCACACACAGCACCTTCCCATCACACACAGCACCTCTCCATCACACACAGCACCTCCCCATCACACACAGCACCTTCCCATCACACACAGCACCTCTCCATCACACACAGCACCTTCCCATCCCACACAGCACCTCTCCATCACACACAGCACCTTCCCATCACCTTCCCATCACACACAGCACCTCCCCATCACACACAGCACCTTCCCATCACACACAGCACCTTCCCATCACACACGGCACCTCTTCATCACACACAGCACCTTCCCATCACACACAGCACCTCTCCATCACACACAGCACCTTCCCATCACACACAGCACCTTCCCATCACACACAGCACCTCTCCATCACACACAGCACCTTCCCATCACACACAGCACCTCTTCATCACACACAGCACCTTCCCATCACCTTCCCATCACACACAGCACCTCCCCATCACACACACCACCTCTCCATCACACACAGCACCTTCCCATCACCTTCCCATCACACACAGCACCTCTGCATCACACACAGCACCTTCCCATCACACACAGCACCTTCCCATCACACACACACCTTCCCATCACACACAGCACCTCCCCATCACACACAGCACCTTCCCATCACACACAGCACCTCCCCATCACACACAGCACCTTCCCATCACACACAGCACCTCCCCAACACACACGGCACCTTCCCATCAGACACGGCACCTTCCCATCAGACACGGCACCTTCCCATCACACACGGCACCTTCCCATCACACACGGCACCTCTCCCATCACACACAGCACCTTACCATCACACACAGCACCTTCCCATCACACACGGCACCTTCCCATCACACACAGCACCTCTCCATCACACACAGCACCTTCCCATCACACACAGCACCTTCCCATCACACACAGCACCTTCCCATCACACACAGCACCTCCCCATCACACACATCACCTTCCCATCACACACAGCACATTCCCATCACACACGGCACCTTCCCATCACACACGGCACCTTCCCATCACACAGGGCACCTCTCCATCACACAGGGCACCTCTCCATCACACACAGCACCTTCCCATCACACAAAGCACCTTCCCATCACACACAGCACCTCCCCATCACACACAGCACCTTCCCATCACACACAGCACCTTCCCATCACACACAGCACCTCTCCATCACACACAGCACCTTCCCATCACCTCCCCATCACACACAGCACCTTCCCATCACACACAGCACCTTCCCATCACACACAGCACCTCTCCATCACACACAGCACCTTCCCATCACACACAGCACCTTCCCATCACACACGGCACCTTCCCATCACACACGGCACCTTCCCATCACACACAGCACCTTCCCATCACACACAGCACCTTCCCATCACCTCCCCATCACACACAGCACCTTCCCATCACCTCCCCATCACACACAGCACCTCCCCATCACACACAGCACCTTCCCATCACACACAGCACCTTCCCATCACACACAGCACATTCCCATCACACACGGCACCTTCCCATCACACAGGGCACCTTCCCATCACACACGGCACCTCTCCATCACACACAGCACCTTCCCATCACACACAGCACCTTCCCATCACACACAGCACCTTCCCATCACACACAGCACCTTCCCATCACACACAGCACCTCTCCATCACACACAGCACCTTCCCAGCACCTTCCCATCACACACAGCACCTTCCCATCACACACAGCACCTTCCCATCACACACAGCACCTCTCCATCACACACAGCACCTTCCCATCACACACAGCACCTTCCCATCACACACAGCACCTTCCCATCACCTCCCCATCACGCACAGCACCTTCCCATCACACACAGCACCTTCCCATCACACACAGCAGCTTCCCATCACACACCGCACCTCCCCATCACATACAGCACCTCCCCATCACACACAGCACCTTCCCATCACCTCCCCATCACGCACAGCACCTTCCCATCACACACAGCACCTTCCCATCACACACAGCACCTTCCCATCACACACAGCACCTTCCCATCACACACAGCACCTTCCCATCACACACAGCACCTTCCCATTACACACAGCACCTTCCCATCACCTCCCCATCACACACAGCACCTTCCCATCACACACAGCACCTTCCCATCACACACAGCACCTTCCCATTACACACAGCACCTTCCCATCACCTCCCCATCACACACAGCACCTTCCCATCACGCACAGCACCTTCCCATCACACACGGCACCTTCCCATCACACACAGCACCTTCCCATCACACACGGCACCTTCCCATCACACACGGCACCTTCCCATCACACACAGCACCTTCCCATCACCTCCCCATCACACACAGCACCTTCCCATCACCTCCCCATCACACACAGCACCTTCCCATCACACACAGCACCTTCCCATCACACACAGCACCTTCCCATCACCTCCCCATCACACACAGCACCTTCCCATCACACACAGCACCTTCCCATCACACACAGCACCTTCCCATCACACACGGCACCTTCCCATCACACACAGCACCTTCCCATCACACACAGCACCTTCCCATCACACACAGCACCTTCCCATCACCTCCCCATCACACACAGCACCTTCCCATCACCTTCCGATCACACACAGCACCTTCCCATCACACACGGCACCTTCCCAACACACACAGCACCTCTCCCATCACACACAGCACCTTCCCATCACCTCCCCATCACACACAGCACCTTCCCATCACACACAGCACCTTCCCATCACACACAGCACCTTCCCATCACCTCCCCATCACGCACTGCACCTTCCCGTCACACACAGCACCTTCCCATCACACACAGCACCTCTCCCATCACACACAGCACCTTCCCATCACCTCCCCATCACGCACAGCACCTTCCCATCACACACAGCACCTTCCCATCACACACAGCACCTTCCCATCACACAGCACCTTCCCATCACACACAGCACCTTCCCATCACCTCCCCATCACACACAGCACCTTCCCATCACACACAGCACCTTCCCATCACACACAGCACCTTCCCATCACACACGGCACCTTCCCATCACACACAGCACCTTCCCATCACACACGGCACCTTCCCATCACACACCGCACCTTCCCATCACACACGGCACCTTCCCATCACACACAGCACCTTCCCATCACCTCCACATCACACACAGCACCTTCCCATCACCTCCCCATCACACACAGCACCTCCCCATCACACACAGCTCCTTCCCATCACACACGGCACCTTCCCATCACACACGGCACCTTCCCATCACACACGGCACCTCTCCATCACACACAGCACCTTCCCATCATACAAAGCACCTCCCCATCACACACAACACCTCCCCATCACACACAGCACCTTCCCATCACACACAGCACCTTCCCATCACACACAGCACCTTCCCATCACACACAGCACCTCTCCATCACACACAGCACCTTCCCATCACCTCCCCATCACACACAGCACCTTCCCATCACACACAGCACCTTCCCATCACACACAGCACCTCTCCATCACACACAGCACCTTCCCATCACACTCAGCACCTTCCCATCACACACAGCACCTTCCCAACACACACAGCACCTCCCCATCACACACAGCACCTTCCCATCACACACTGCACCTCTCCATTACACACAGCACCTTCCCATCACACACAGCACCTTCCCATCACACAGAGCACCTTCCCATCACACACAGCACCTTCCCAACACACACAGCACCTCCCCATCACACACAGCACCTTCCCATCACACACAGCACCTCTCCATTACACACAGCACCTTCCCATCACACACAGCACCTTCCCATCACACACAGCACCTTCCCATCACACACCGCACCTTCCCATCACACACAGCACCTCCCTATCACACACAGCACCTTCCCATCACACACGGCACCTTCCCATCACACACAGCACCTCCCCATCACACACAGCACCTCCCCATCACACACAGCACCTTCCCATCACACACAGCACCTCCCCATCACACACAGCACCTCCCCATCACACACAGCACCTCCCCATCACACACAGCACCTTCCCAACACACACAGCACCTCCCCATCACACACAGCACCTTCCCATCACACACAGCACCTTCCCATCACACACAGCACCTTCTTATCACACACAGCACCTCTCCATCACACACAGCACCTTCCATCACACACAGCACCTCCCCATCACACACAGCACCTTCCCATCACACACAGCACCTTCCCATCACACACAGCACCTTCTTATCACACACAGCATCTTCCCATCACACACAGCACCTTCCCATCACACACAGCACCTTCTTATCACACACAGCACCTCTCCATCACACACGGCACCTCTCCATCACACACGGCACCTTCCCATCACACACAGCACCTTCCCATCACACACAGCACCTTCCCATCACACACAGCACCTTCCCATCACACACAGCACCTTCTTATCACACACAGCACCTCTCCATCACACACAGCACCTTCCCATCACACACAGCACCTTCCCATCACACACAGCACCTTCCCATCACACACAGCACCTTCTTATCACACACAGCACCTCCCCATCACACACAGCACCTCTCCATCACACACAGCACCTTCCCAACACACACAGCACCTCCCCATCACACACAGCACCTTCTTATCACACACAGCACCTCTCCATCACACACGGCACCTCTCCATCACACACGGCACCTTCCCATCACACACAGCACCTTCCCATCACACACAGCACCTTCCCATCACACACAGCACCTTCTTATCACACACAGCACCTCTCCATCACACACAGCACCTTCCCATCACACACAGCACCTTCCCATCACACATAGCACCTCCCCATCACACACAGCACCTCTCCATCACACACAGCACCTTCCCAACACACACAGCACCTCCCCATCACACACAGCACCTTCTTATCACACACAGCACCTCTCCATCACACACGGCACCTCTCCATCACACACGGCACCTTCCCATCACACACAGCACCTTCCCATCACACACGGCACCTTCCCATCACACACGGCACCTTCCCATCACACACGGCACCTCCCCATCACACACAGCACCTTCCCATCACACACAGCACCTCCCCATCACACACGGCACCTTCCCATCACACACAGCACCTTCCCATCACACACAGCACCTCCCCATCACACACAGCACCTCCCCATCACACACAGCACCTTCCCAACACACACAGCACCTTCCCATCACAAACAGCACCTCCCCATCACACACAGCACCTCTCCATCACACACAGCACCTCCCCATCAACACAGCACCTCCCCATCACACACAGCACCTTCCCATCACACACAGCACCTTCCCATCACATCCAGCACCTTCCCATCACACACAGCACCTCTCCATCACACACAGCACCTTCCCATCACCTTCCCATCACACACAGCACCTCCCCATCACACACAGCACCTCCCCATCACACACAGCACCTCCCCATCACACACAGCACCTTCCCAACACACACAGCACCTCCCCATCACACACAGCACCTTCCCAACACACACAGCACCTCCCCATCACACACAGCACCTCCCCATCACACACAGCACCTTCCCAACACACACAGCACCTCCCCATCACACACAGCACCTTCCCATCACACACAGCACCTTCCCATCACACACAGCACCTTCCCATCACACACAGCACCTTCTTATCACACACAGCACCTCCCCATCACACACAGCACCTCTCCATCACACACAGCACCTTCCCAACACACACAGCACCTCCCCATCACACACAGCACCTTCTTATCACACACAGCACCTCTCCATCACACACGGCACCTCTCCATCACACACGGCACCTTCCCATCACACACAGCACCTTCCCATCACACACAGCACCTTCCCATCACACACAGCACCTTCTTATCACACACAGCACCTCTCCATCACACACAGCACCTTCCCATCACACACAGCACCTTCCCATCACACATAGCACCTCCCCATCACACACAGCACCTCTCCATCACACACAGCACCTTCCCAACACACACAGCACCTCCCCATCACACACAGCACCTCCCCATCACACACAGCACCTTCCCAACACACACAGCACCTTCCCATCACACACAGCACCTTCCCATCACACATAGCACCTCCCCATCACACACAGCACCTCTCCATCACACACAGCACCTCCCCATCACACACAGCACCTCCCCATCACACACAGCACCTTCCCAACACACACAGCACCTTCCCATCACACACAGCACCTCTCCATCACACACAGCACCTCCCCATCAACACAGCACCTCCCCATCACACACAGCACCTTCCCATCACACACAGCACCTTCCCATCACATACAGCACCTTCCCATCACACACAGCACCTCTCCATCACACACAGCACCTTCCCATCACCTTCCCATCACACACAGCACCTCCCCATCACACACAGCACCTCCCCATCACACACAGCACCTCCCCATCACACACAGCACCTTCCCAACACACACAGCACCTCCCCATCACACACAGCACCTTCCCATCACACACAGCACCTCCCCATCACACACAGCACCTCCCCATCACACACAGCACCTCCCCATCACACACAGCACCTTCCCAACACACACAGCACCTTCCCATCACACACAGCACCTCCCCATCAACACAGCACCTCCCCATCACACACAGCACCTTCCCATCACACACAGCACCTTCCCATCACCTCCCCATCACACACAGCACCTCCCCATCACACACAGCACCTCCCCATCACACACAGCACCTCCCCATCACACACAGCACCTTCCCAACACACACAGCACCTTCCCATCACACACAGCACCTCCCCATCAACACAGCACCTCCCCATCACACACAGCACCTTCCCATCACACACAGCACCTTCCCATCACCTCCCCATCACACACAGCACCTCCCCATCACACACAGCACCTCCCCATCACACACAGCACCTTCCCAACACACACAGCACCTCCCCATCACACACAGCACCTTCCCATCACACACAGCACCTTCCCATCACACACAGCACCTTCTTATCACACACAGCACCTCTCCATCACACACGGCACCTCTCCATCACACACAGCACCTTCCCATCACACACAGCACCTTCCCATCACACACAGCACCTTCCTATCACACACAGCACCTTCCCATCACACACAGCAACTTCCCATCACACACAGCACCTCCCCATCACCTCCCCATCACACACAGCACCTTCCCATCACACACAGCACCTTCCCATCACACACAGCACCTTCCCATCACACACAGCACCTCCCCATCACACACGGCACCTTCCCATCACCTTCCCATCACACACGGCACCTTCCCATCACCTTCCCATCACACACAGCACCTTCCCATCACACACAGCACCTCCCCATCACCTCCCCATCACACACAGCACCTTCCCATCACACACAGCACCTCTCCCATCACACACAGCACCTTCCCATCACACACAGCACCTTCCCATCACCTTCCCATCACACACAGCACCTTCCCATCACACACAGCACCTTCCCATCACACACAGCACCTCTCCATCACACACAGCACCTTCCCATCACCTTCCCATCACACACAGCACCTTCCCATCACACACAGCACCATCCCATCACACACAGCACCTTCCCAACACACACAGCACCTTCCCATCACACACAGCACCTTCCCATCACCTTCCCATCACACACAGCACCTTCCCATCACACACAGCACCTCTCCCATCACACACAGCACCTTCCCATCACACACACCACCTTCCCATCACACACAGCACCTCCCCATCACACACAGCACCTTCCCATCACGCACAGCACCTTCCCATCACGCACAGCACCTCTCCATCACACACAGCACCTTCCCATCACACACAGCACCTCCCCATCACACACAGCACCTTCCCATCACACACAGCACCTTCCCATCACACACAGCACCTCTCCATCACACACAGCACCTTCCCATCACACACAGCACCTCCCCATCACACACAGCACCTTCCCATCACACACAGCACCTCCCCATCACACACAGCACCTTCCCATCACCTTCCCATCACACACAGCACCTTCCCATCACACACAGCACCTCTCCATCACACACAGCACCTCCCCATCACACACAGCACCTTCCCATCACACACAGCACCTCTCCATCACACACAGCACCTTCCCATCCCACACAGCACCTCTCCATCACACACAGCACCTTCCCATCACCTTCCCATCACACACAGCACCTCCCCATCACACACAGCACCTTCCCATCACACACAGCACCTTCCCATCACACACGGCACCTCTTCATCACACACAGCACCTTCCCATCACACACAGCACCTCTCCATCACACACAGCACCTTCCCATCACACACAGCACCTTCCCATCACACACAGCACCTCTCCATCACACACAGCACCTTCCCATCACACACAGCACCTCTTCATCACACACAGCACCTTCCCATCACCTTCCCATCACACACAGCACCTCCCCATCACACACACCACCTCTCCATCACACACAGCACCTTCCCATCACCTTCCCATCACACACAGCACCTCTGCATCACACACAGCACCTTCCCATCACACACAGCACCTTCCCATCACACACACACCTTCCCATCACACACAGCACCTCCCCATCACACACAGCACCTTCCCATCACACACAGCACCTCCCCATCACACACAGCACCTTCCCATCACACACAGCACCTCCCCAACACACACGGCACCTTCCCATCAGACACGGCACCTTCCCATCAGACACGGCACCTTCCCATCACACACGGCACCTTCCCATCACACACGGCACCTCTCCCATCACACACAGCACCTTACCATCACACACAGCACCTTCCCATCACACACAGCACCTTCCCATCACACACAGCACCTTCCCATCACACACGGCACCTCTTCATCACACACAGCACCTTCCCATCACACACAGCACCTCTCCATCACACACAGCACCTTCCCATCACACACAGCACCTTCCCATCACACACAGCACCTCTCCATCACACACAGCACCTTCCCATCACACACAGCACCTCTTCATCACACACAGCACCTTCCCATCACCTTCCCATCACACACAGCACCTCCCCATCACACACACCACCTCTCCATCACACACAGCACCTTCCCATCACCTTCCCATCACACACAGCACCTCTGCATCACACACAGCACCTTCCCATCACACACAGCACCTTCCCATCACACACACACCTTCCCATCACACACAGCACCTCCCCATCACACACAGCACCTTCCCATCACACACAGCACCTCCCCATCACACACAGCACCTTCCCATCACACACAGCACCTCCCCAACACACACGGCACCTTCCCATCAGACACGGCACCTTCCCATCAGACACGGCACCTTCCCATCACACACGGCACCTTCCCATCACACACGGCACCTCTCCCATCACACACAGCACCTTACCATCACACACAGCACCTTCCCATCACACACGGCACCTTCCCATCACACACAGCACCTCTCCATCACACACAGCACCTTCCCATCACACACAGCACCTTCCCATCACACACAGCACCTTCCCATCACACACAGCACCTCCCCATCACACACATCACCTTCCCATCACACACAGCACATTCCCATCACACACGGCACCTTCCCATCACACACGGCACCTTCCCATCACACAGGGCACCTCTCCATCACACAGGGCACCTCTCCATCACACACAGCACCTTCCCATCACACAAAGCACCTTCCCATCACACACAGCACCTCCCCATCACACACAGCACCTTCCCATCACACACAGCACCTTCCCATCACACACAGCACCTCTCCATCACACACAGCACCTTCCCATCACCTCCCCATCACACACAGCACCTTCCCATCACACACAGCACCTTCCCATCACACACAGCACCTCTCCATCACACACAGCACCTTCCCATCACACACAGCACCTTCCCATCACACACGGCACCTTCCCATCACACACGGCACCTTCCCATCACACACAGCACCTTCCCATCACACACAGCACCTTCCCATCACCTCCCCATCACACACAGCACCTTCCCATCACCTTCCCATCACACACAGCACCTTCCCATCACACACAGCACATTCCCATCACACACGGCACCTTCCCATCACACACGGCACCTTCCCATCACACACGGCACCTCTCCATCACACACAGCACATTCCCATCACACACAGCACCTTCCCATCACACACAGCACCTTCCCATCACACACAGCACCTCTCCATCACACACAGCACCTTCCCAGCACCTTCCCATCACACACAGCACCTTCCCATCACACACAGCACCTTCCCATCACACACAGCACCTCTCCATCACACACAGCACCTTCCCATCACACACAGCACCTTCCCATCACACACAGCACCTTCCCATCACCTCCCCATCACGCACAGCACCTTCCCATCACACACAGCACCTTCCCATCACACACAGCAGCTTCCCATCACACACCGCACCTCCCCATCACATACAGCACCTCCCCATCACACACAGCACCTTCCCATCACCTCCCCATCACGCACAGCACCTTCCCATCACACACAGCACCTTCCCATCACACACAGCACCTTCCCATCACACACAGCACCTTCCCATTACACACAGCACCTTCCCATCACCTCCCCATCACACACAGCACCTTCCCATCACACACAGCACCTTCCCATCACACACAGCACCTTCCCATTACACACAGCACCTTCCCATCACCTCCCCATCACACACAGCACCTTCCCATCACGCACAGCACCTTCCCATCACACACGGCACCTTCCCATCACACACAGCACCTTCCCATCACACACGGCACCTTCCCATCACACACGGCACCTTCCCATCACACACGGCACCTTCCCATCACACACAGCACCTTCCCATCACCTCCCCATCACACACAGCACCTTCCCATCACCTCCCCATCACACACAGCACCTTCCCATCACACACAGCACCTTCCCATCACACACAGCACCTTCCCATCACCTCCCCATCACACACAGCACCTTCCCATCACACACAGCACCTTCCCATCACACACAGCACCTTCCCATCACACACGGCACCTTCCCATCACACACAGCACCTTCCCATCACACACAGCACCTTCCCATCACACACAGCACCTTCCCATCACCTCCCCATCACACACAGCACCTTCCCATCACCTTCCGATCACACACAGCACCTTCCCATCACACACGGCACCTTCCCAACACACACAGCACCTCTCCCATCACACACAGCACCTTCCCATCACCTCCCCATCACACACAGCACCTTCCCATCACACACAGCACCTTCCCATCACACACAGCACCTTCCCATCACCTCCCCATCACGCACTGCACCTTCCCGTCACACACAGCACCTTCCCATCACACACAGCACCTCTCCCATCACACACAGCACCTTCCCATCACCTCCCCATCACGCACAGCACCTTCCCATCACACACAGCACCTTCCCATCACACACAGCACCTTCCCATCACACAGCACCTTCCCATCACACACAGCACCTTCCCATCACCTCCCCATCACACACAGCACCTTCCCATCACACACAGCACCTTCCCATCACACACAGCACCTTCCCATCACACACGGCACCTTCCCATCACACACAGCACCTTCCCATCACACACGGCACCTTCCCATCACACACCGCACCTTCCCATCACACACGGCACCTTCCCATCACACACAGCACCTTCCCATCACCTCCACATCACACACAGCACCTTCCCATCACCTCCCCATCACACACAGCACCTCCCCATCACACACAGCTCCTTCCCATCACACACGGCACCTTCCCATCACACACGGCACCTTCCCATCACACACGGCACCTCTCCATCACACACAGCACCTTCCCATCATACAAAGCACCTCCCCATCACACACAACACCTCCCCATCACACACAGCACCTTCCCATCACACACAGCACCTTCCCATCACACACAGCACCTTCCCATCACACACAGCACCTCTCCATCACACACAGCACCTTCCCATCACCTCCCCATCACACACAGCACCTTCCCATCACACACAGCACCTTCCCATCACACACAGCACCTCTCCATCACACACAGCACCTTCCCATCACACTCAGCACCTTCCCATCACACACAGCACCTTCCCATCACACACAGCACCTTCCCATCACCTCCCCATCACGCACAGCACCTTCCCATCACACACAGCACCTTCCCATCACACACAGCACCTCCCCATCACATACAGCTTCTCCCCATCACACACAGCACCTTCCCATCACCTCCCCATCACGCACAGCACCTTCCCATCACACACAGCACCTTCCCATCACACACAGCACCTTCCCATCACACACAGCACCTTCCCATCACACACGGCACCTTCACATCACACACGGCACCTTCCCATCACAAACAGCACCTTCCTATCACACACAGCACCTTCCCATCACCTCCCCATCACACACAGCACCTTCCCATCACCTCCCCATCACACACAGCACCTTCCCATCACACACAGCACCTTCCCATCACACACAGCACCTTCCCATCACCTCCCCATCACACACAGCACCTTCCCATCACACACAGCACCTTCCCATCACACACAGCACCTTCCCATCACACACAGCACCTTCCCATCACACACGGCACCTTCCCATCACACACAGCACCTTCCCATCACCTCCCCATCACACACAGCACCTTCCCATCACCTTCCCATCACACACAGCACCTTCCCATCACACACGGCACCTTCCCAACACACACAGCACCTCTCCCATCACACACAGCACCTTCCCATCACCTCCCCATCACACACAGCACCTTCCCATCACACACAGCACCTTCCCATCACACACAGCACCTTCCCATCACACACGGCACCTTCCCATCACACACGGCACCTCTCCCATCACACACAGCACCTTCCCATCACACACAGCACCTTCCCATCACACACAGCACCTTCCCATCACACACGGCACCTCTCACATCACACACAGCACCTTCCCATCACACACAGCACCTTCCCATCACACACAGCACCTTCCCATCACCTTCCCATCACACACAGCACCTTCCCATCACACACAGCACCTCTCCCATCAAACACAGCACCTTCCCATCACACACAGCACCTTCCCATCACACACAGCACCTTCCCATCACCTCCCCATCACACACAGCACCTTCCCATCACACACAGCACCTTCCCATCACCTTCCCATCACACACAGCACCTTCCCATCACACACAGCACCTCTCCCATCAAACACAGCACCTTCCCATCACACACGGCACCTTCCCATCACACACAGCACCTTCCCATCACACACAGCACCTTCCCATCACACACAGCACCTTCCCATCACCTTCCCATCACACACAGCACCTTCCCATCACACACAGCACCTTCCCATCACCTTCCCATCACACACAGCACCTTCCCATCACACACAGCACCTTCCCATCACCTTCCCATCACACACAGCACCTTCCCATCACCTTCCCATCACACACAGCACCTTCACATCACACACGGCACCTTCCCATCACACACAGCACCTTCCCATCACCTCCCCATCACACACAGCACCTTCCCATCACCTTCCCATCACACACAGCACCTTCCCATCACACACAGCACCTTCCCATCACACACAGCACCTTCCCATCACACACGGCACCTTCCCATCACTCACAGCACCTTCCCATCACACACAGCACCTTCCCATCACACACAGCACCTTCCCATCACACACGGCACCTCTCCCATCACACACGGCACCTTCCCATCACACAAGGCACCTCTCCCATCACACACAGCACCTTCCCATCACACACAGCACCTTCCCATCACACACAGCACCTTCCCATCACACACGGCACCTCTCCCATCACACACAGCAACTTCCCATCACACACAGCACCTTCCCATCACACACAGCACCTTCCCATCACACACAGCACCTCTCCATCACACACAGCACCTCCCCATCACACACAGCACCTCTCCATCACACACAGCACCTTCCCATCACACACAACACTTCTCCATCACACACAGCACCTTCCCATCACACACAGCACCTTCCCATCACACACAGCACCTTCCCATCACACACAGCACCTTCCCATCACACACAGCACCTTCCCATCACACACGGCACCTCTCCCATCACACACGGCACCTTCCCATCACACAAGGCACCTCTCCCATCACACACAGCACCTTCCCATCACACACAGCACCTTCCCATCACACACGGCACCTCTCCCATCACACACAGCACCTTCCCATCACACACAGCACCTTCCCATCACACACAGCACCTCTCCATCACACACAGCACCTCCCCATCACACACAGCACCTCTCCATCACACACAGCACCTTCCCATCACACACAACACTTCTCCATCACACACAGCACCTTCCCATCACCTCCCCATCACACACAGCACCTCCCCATCACCTCCCCATCACACACAGCACCTTCCCATCACACACAGCACCTCTCCATCACACACAGCACCTTCCCATCACACACAACACTTCTCCATCACACACAGCACCTTCCCATCACCTCCCCATCACACACAGCACCTCCCCATCACCTCCCCATCACACACAGCACCTTCCCATCACACACAGCACCTTCCCATCACACACAGCACCTCCCCATCACACACGGCACCTTCCCATCACCTTCCCATCACACACAGCACCTCCCCATCACCTCCCCATCACACACAGCACCTCCCCATCACACACAGCACCTCCCCATCACCTCCCCATCACACACAGCACCTTCCCATCACACACAGCACCTCTCCCATCACACACAGCACCTTCCCATCACACACAGCACCTTCCCATCACCTTCCCATCACACACAGCACCTTCCCATCACACACAGCACCTTCCCATCACACACAGCACCTCTCCATCACACACAGCACCTTCCCATCACCTTCCCATCACACACAGCACCTTCCCATCACACACAGCACCATCCCATCACACACAGCACCTTCCCAACACACACAGCACCTTCCCATCACACACAGCACCTTCCCATCACCTTCCCATCACACACAGCACCTTCCCATCACACACAGCACCTCTCCCATCACACACAGCACCTTCCCATCACACACAGCACCTTCCCATCACACACAGCACCTTCCCATCACCTCCCCATCACACACAGCACCTTCCCATCACACACGGCACCTTCCCATCACCTCCCCATCACACACAGCACCTCTCCATCACACACAGCACCTTCCCATCACACACAGC
The DNA here is from genome assembly GCF_047496795.1 of Chiloscyllium punctatum. Lineage (NCBI taxonomy): Eukaryota > Metazoa > Chordata > Chondrichthyes > Orectolobiformes > Hemiscylliidae > Chiloscyllium > Chiloscyllium punctatum. The sequence goes on from NC_092772.1 coordinate 46,237,157, forward strand.
ACCTCTCCATCACACACAGCACCTCTCCATCACACACAGCACCTTCCCATCACACACAGCACCTCCCCATCACACACAGCACCTCCCCATCACCTCCCCATCACACACAGCACCTTCCCATCACACACAGCACCTCTCCCATCACACACAGCACCTTCCCATCACACACAGCACCTTCCCATCACCTTCCCATCACACACAGCACCTTCCCATCACACACAGCACCTTCCCATCACACACAGCACCTCTCCATCACACACAGCACCTTCCCATCACCTTCCCATCACACACAGCACCTTCCCATCACACACAGCACCATCCCATCACACACAGCACCTTCCCAACACACACAGCACCTTCCCATCACACACAGCACCTTCCCATCACCTTCCCATCACACACAGCACCTTCCCATCACACACAGCACCTCTCCCATCACACACAGCACCTTCCCATCACACACACCACCTTCCCATCACACACAGCACCTCCCAGTCACACACAGCACCTTCCCATCACGCACAGCACCTCTCCATCACACACAGCACCTTCCCATCACACACAGCACCTCCCCATCACACACAGCACCTTCCCATCACACACAGCACCTTCCCATCACACACAGCACCTCTCCATCACACACAGCACCTTCCCATCACACACAGCACCTCCCCATCACACACAGCACCTCCCCATCACACACAGCACCTTCCCATCACACACAGCACCTCCGCATCACACACAGCACCTTCCCATCACCTTCCCATCACACACAGCACCTTCCCATCACACACAGCACCTCTCCATCACACACAGCACCTCCCCATCACACACAGTACCTTCCCATCACACACAGCACCTCTCCATCACACACAGCACCTTCCCATCCCACACAGCACCTCTCCATCACACACAGCACCTTCCCATCACCTTCCCATCACACACAGCACCTCCCCATCACACACAGCACCTTCCCATCACACACAGCACCTTCCCATCACACACAGCACCTTCCCATCACACACGGCACCTCTTCATCACACACAGCACCTTCCCATCACACACAGCACCTCTCCATCACACACAGCACCTTCCCATCACACACAGCACCTTCCCATCACACACAGCACCTCTCCATCACACACAGCACCTTCCCATCACACACAGCACCTCTTCATCACACACAGCACCTTCCCATCACCTTCCCATCACACACAGCACCTCCCCATCACACACAGCACCTTCCCATCACACACAGCACCTTCCCATCACACACAGCACCTTCCCATCACACACAGCACCTCTTCATCACACACAGCACCTTCCCATCACACACAGCACCTCTCCATCACACACAGCACCTTCCCATCACACACAGCACCTCTTCATCACACACAGCACCTTCCCATCACCTTCCCATCACACACAGCACCTTCCCATCACACACACCACCTCTCCATCACACACAGCACCTTCCCATCACCTTCCCATCACACACAGCACCTCTGCATCACACACAGCACCTTCCCATCACACACAGCACCTTCCCATCACACACAGCACCTCCCCATCACACACAGCACCTTCCCATCACACACAGCACCTTCCCATCACACACAGCACCTCCCCATCACACACAGCACCTTCCCATCACACACAGCACCTCCCCAACACACACGGCACCTTCCCATCAGACACGGCACCTTCCCATCAGACACGGCACCTTCCCATCACACACGGCACCTTCCCATCACACACGGCACCTCTCCCATCACACACAGCACCTTACCATCACACACAGCACCTTCCCATCACACACGGCACCTTCCCATCACACACAGCACCTCTCCATCACACACAGCACCTTCGCATCACACACAGCACCTTCCCATCACACACAGCACCTCCCCATCACACACAGCACCTTCCCATCACACACAGCACCTTCCCATCACCTCCCCATCACACACAGCACCTTCCCATCACCTCCCCATCACACACAGCACCTTCCCATCACACACAGCACCTTCCCATCACCTCCCCATCACACACAGCACCTTCCCATCACACACAGCACCTTCCCATCACACACAGCACCTCTCCATCACACACAGCACCTTCCCATCACACACAGCACCTTCCCATCACACACGGCACCTTCCCATCACACACAGCACCTTCCCATCACACACAGCACCTTCCCATCACCTCCCCATCACACACAGCACCTTCCCATCACCTCCCCATCACACACAGCACCTCCCCATCACACACAGCACCTTCCCATCACACACAGCACCTTCCCATCACACACGGCACCTTCCCATCACACACGGCACCTTCCCATCACACACGGCACCTCTCCATCACACACAGCACCTTCCCATCACACACAGCACCTTCCCATCACACACAGCACCTCCCCATCACACACAGCACCTTCCCATCACACACAGCACCTTCCCATCACACACAGCACCTTCCCATCACACACAGCACCTCTCCATCACACACAGCACCTTCCCAGCACCTTCCCATCACACACAGCACCTTCCCATCACACACAGCACCTTCCCATCACACACAGCACCTCTCCATCACACACAGCACCTTCCCATCACACACAGCACCTTCCCATCACACACAGCACCTTCCCATCACCTCCCCATCACGCACAGCACCTTCCCATCACACACAGCACCTTCCCATCACACACAGCACCTCGCCATCACATACAGCACCTCCCCATCACACACAGCACCTTCCCATCACCTCCCCATCACGCACAGCACCTTCCCATCACACACAGCACCTTCCCATCACACACAGCACCTTCCCATCACACACAGCACCTTCCCATTACACACAGCACCTTCCCATCACCTCCCCATCACACACAGCACCTTCCCATCACACACAGCACCTTCCCATCACACACAGCACCTTCCCATTACACACAGCACCTTCCCATCACCTCCCCATCACACACAGCACCTTCCCATCACGCACAGCACCTTCCCATCACACACGGCACCTTCCCATCACACACAGCACCTTCCCATCACACACGGCTCCTTCCCATCACACACAGCACCTTCCCATCACCTCCCCATCACACACAGCACCTTCCCATCACCTCCCCATCACACACAGCACCTTCCCATCACACACAGCACCTTCCCATCACACACAGCACCTTCCCATCACCTCCCCATCACACACAGCACCTTCCCATCACACACAGCACCTTCCCATCACACACAGCACCTTCCCATCACACACGGCACCTTCCCATCACACACAGCACCTTCCCATCACACACAGCACCTTCCCATCACCTCCCCATCACACACAGCACCTTCCCATCACCTTCCCATCACACACAGCACCTTCCCATCACACACGGCACCTTCCCAACACACACAGCACCTCTCCCATCACACACAGCACCTTCCCATCACCTCCCCATCACACACAGCACCTTCCCATCACACACAGCACCTTCCCATCACACACAGCACCTTCCCATCACCTCCCCATCACGCACTGCACCTTCCCGTCACACACAGCACCTTCCCATCACACACAGCACCTCCCCATCACATACAGCACCTCCCCATCACACACAGCACCTTCCCATCACCTCCCCATCAGGCACAGCACCTTCCCATCACACACAGCACCTTCCCATCACACACAGCACCTTCCCATCACACAGCACCTTCCCATCACACACAGCACCTTCCCATCACCTCCCCATCACACACAGCACCTTCCCATCACACACAGCACCTTCCCATCACACACAGCACCTTCCCATCACACACGGCACCTTCCCATCACTCACAGCACCTTCCCATCACACACGGCACCTTCCCATCACACACGGCACCTTCCCATCACACACGGCACCTTCCCATCACACACAGCACCTTCCCATCACACACAGCACCTTCCCATCACCTCCACATCACACACAGCACCTTCCCATCACCTCCCCATCACACACAGCACCTCCCCATCACACACAGCACCTTCCCATCACACACAGCACCTTCCCATCACACACGGCACCTTCCCATCACACACGGCACCTTCCCATCACACACGGCACCTTCCCATCACACACGACACCTCTCCATCACACACAGCACCTTCCCATCACACACAGCACCTTCCCATCACACACAGCACCTTCCCATCACACACAGCACCTCTCCATCACACACAGCACCTTCCCATCACCTCCCCATCACACACAGCACCTTCCCATCACACACAGCACCTTCCCATCACACACAGCACCTCTCCATCACACACAGCACCTTCCCATCACACACAGCACCTTCCCATCACACACAGCACCTTCCCATTACACACAGCACCTTCCCATCACCTCCCCATCACACACAGCACCTTCCCATCACACACAGCACCTTCCCATCACACACAGCACCTTCCCATCATACACGGCACCTTCCCATCACACACAGCACCTTCCCATCACACACGGCACCTTCCCATCACACACGGCACCTTCCCATCACACACAGCACCTTTCCATCACCTCCCCATCACACACAGCACCTTCCCATCACCTCCCCATCACACACAGCACCTTCCCATCACCTCCCCATCACACACAGCACCTTCCCATCACACACAGCACCTTCCCATCACACACAGCACCTTCCCATCACACACAGCACCTTCCCATCACCTCCCCATCACACACAGCACCTTCCCATCACACACAGCACCTTCCCATCACACACAGCACCTTCCCATCACACACGGCACCTTCCCATCACACACAGCACCTTCCCATCACACACAGCACCTTCCCATCACACACAGCACCTTCCCATCACCTCCCCATCACACACAGCACCTTCCCATCACCTTCCCATCACACACAGCACCTTCCCATCACACACGGCACCTTCCCAACACACACAGCACCTCTCCCATCACTCACAGCACCTTCCCATCACCTCCCCATCACACACAGCACCTTCCCATCACACACAGCACCTTCCCATCACACACAGCACCTTCCCATCACACACGGCACCTCTCCCATCACACACAGCACCTTCCCATCACACACAGCACCTTCCCATCACACACAGCACCTTCCCATCACACACGGCACCTCTCCCATCACACACAGCACCTTCCCATCACACACAGCACCTTCCCATCACACACAGCACCTTCCCATCACACACAGCACCTTCCCATCAAACACAGCACCTTCCCATCACCTTCCCATCACACACAGCACCTTCCCATCACACACAGCACCTCTCCCATCAAACACAGCACCTTCCCATCACACACAGCACCTTCCCATCACACACAGCACCTTCCCATCACCTCCCCATCACACACAGCACCTTCCCATCACACACAGCACCTCCCCATCACACACAGCACCTTCCCATCACACACAGCACCTTCCCATCACCTTCCCATCACACACAGCACCACTCCATCACACACAGCACCTCCCCATCACACACAGCACCTTCCCATCACACACAGCACCTTCCCATCACACACAGCACCTTCCCATCACCTTCCCATCACACACAGCACCTTCCCATCACACACAGCACCTTCCCATCACCTTCCCATCACACACAGCACCTTCCCATCACACACAGCACCTTCCCATCACCTTCCCATCACACACAGCACCTTCCCATCACCTTCCCATCACACACAGCACCTTCACATCACACACGGCACCTTCCCATCACACACAGCACCTTCCCATCACCTCCCCATCACACACAGCACCTTCCCATCACCTTCCCATCACACACAGCACCTTCCCATCACACACAGCACCTTCCCATCACACACGGCACCTTCCCATCACTCACAGCACCTTCCCATCACACACAGCACCTTCCCATCACACACAGCACCTTCCCATCACACACGGCACCTCTCCCATCACACACGGCACCTTCCCATCACACAAGGCACCTCTCCCATCACACACAGCACCTTCCCATCACACACAGCACCTTCCCATCACACACGGCACCTCTCCCATCACACACAGCACCTTCCCATCACACACAGCACCTTCCCATCACACACAGCACCTCTCCATCACACACAGCACCTCCCCATCACACACAGCACCTCTCCATCACACACAGCACCTTCCCATCACACACAAAACTTCTCCATCACACACAGCACCTTCCCATCACACACAGCACCTTCCCATCACACACAGCACCTTCCCATCACACACAGCACCTTCCCATCACACACGGCACCTCTCCCATCACACACGGCACCTTCCCATCACACAAGGCACCTCTCCCATCACACACAGCACCTTCCCATCACACACAGCACCTTCCCATCACACACAGCACCTTCCCATCACACACGGCACCTCTCCCATCACACACAGCACCTTCCCATCACACACAGCACCTTCCCATCACACACAGCACCTCTCCATCACACACAGCACCTCCCCATCACACACAGCACCTCTCCATCACACACAGCACCTTCCCATCACACACAACACTTCTCCATCACACACAGCACCTTCCCATCACCTCCCCATCACACACAGCACCTCCCCATCACACACAGCACCTTCCCATCACACACAGCACCTTCCCATCACACACGGCACCTTCCCATCACACACAGCACCCTCCCATCACACACAGCACCTCCCCATCACACACAGCACCTCTCCATCACACAGAGCACCTTCCCATCACACACAGCACCTTCCCATTACACACAGCACCTCTCCATCACACACAGCACCTTCCCATCACACACAGCACCTCCCCATCACACACAGCACCTTCCCATCACCTCCCCATCACACACAGCACCTTCCCATCACACACAGTACCTCTCCATCACACACGGCACATTCCCATCACACACGGCACCTCTCCCATCACACACAGCACCTTCCCATCACACACAGCACCTTCCCATCACACACAGCACCTTCCCATCACCTTCCCATCACACACAGCACCTTCCCATCACACACAGCACCTCTCCCATCACACACAGCACCTTCCCATCACACACAGCACCTTCCCATCACACACAGCACCTTCCCATCACCTCCCCATCACACACAGCACCTTCCCATCACACACAGCACCTTCCCATCACACACAGCACCTTCCCATCACACACAGCACCTCTCCCATCACACACGGCACCTCTCCCATCACACACGGCACCTCTCCCATCACACACAGCACCTCTCCCATCACCCACAGCACCTTCCCATCACACACAGCACCTTCCCATCACACACAGCACCTCCCCATCACACACAGCACCTTCCCATCACACACAGCACCTCTCCCATCACACACAGCACCTCCCCATCACACACAGCACCTTCCCATCACACACAGCACCTCTCACATCACACACAGCACCTCCCCATCACACACAGCACCTTCCCATCACACACAGCACCTTCCCATCACACACGGCACCTCTCCCATCACACACAGCACCTCTCCCATCACACACAGCACCTCCCCATCACACACAGCACCTTCCCATCACACACAGCACCTCCCCATCACACACAGCACCTTCCCATCACACACGGCACCTTCCCATCACACACGGCACCTCTCCCATCACACACAGCACCTTCCCATCACACACAGCACCTTCCCATCACACACAGCACCTCCCCATCACACACAGCACCTTCCCATCACACACGGCACCTTCCCATCACACACAGCACCTTCCCATCACAAACAGCACCTTCCCATCACACACAGCACCTCTCCCATCACACACGGCACCTCTCCCAACACACACAGCACCTTCCCATCACACACAGCACCTTCCCATCACCTTCCCATTACACACATCACCTTCCCATCACACACAGCACCTCTCCCATCACACACAGCACCTCTCCCATCACACACAGCACCTTCCCATCACACACAGCACCTTCCCATCACCTTCCCATCACACACAGCACCTTCCCATCACCTCCCCATCACACACAGCAACTTCCCATCACCTCTCCCATCACACACAGCACCTTCCCATCACACACAGCACCTCCCCATCACACACAGCACCTCCCCATCACACACAGCACCTTCCCATCACACACAGCACCTCCCCATCACACACAGCACCTTCCCATCACACACAGCACCTTCCCATCACACACGGCACCTTCCCATCACACACGGCACCTTCCCATCACACACGGCACCTTCCTATCACACACGGCACCTTCCCATCACACACAGCACCTTCCCATCACACACAGCACCTTCCCATCACACACAGCACCTTCCCATCACACACGGCACCTTCCCATCACACACAGCACCTTCCCATCACACACAGCCCCTTCCCATCACACACAGCACCTCCACATCACACACAGCACCTCTCCATCACACACAGCACCTTCCCATCACACACAGCACCTCACCATCACACACAGCACCTCACCATCACACACAGCACCTTCCCATCACACACAGCACCTTCCCATCACCTCCCCATCACACACAGCACCTTCCCATCACACACGGCACCTTCCCATCACACACAGCACCTTCCCATCACACACGGCACCTTCCCATCACCTCCCCATCACACACAGCACCTTCCCATCACACACAGCACCTCACCATCACACACAGCACCTTCCCATCACACACAGCACCTTCCCATCACACACAGCACCTCACCATCACACACAGCACCTTCCCATCACACACTGCACCTTCCCATCATCTCCCCATCACACACAGCACCTTCCCATCACACACAGCACCTTCCCATCACACACAGCACCTTCCCATCACACACAGCACCTCACCATCACACACAGCACCTCACCATCACACACAGCACCTTCCCATCACCTCCCCATCACGCACAGCACCTTCCCATCACACACAGCACCTCCCCATCACACACAGCACCTTCCCATCACACACAGCACCTTCCCATTACACACAGCACCTTCCCATCACCTCCCCATCACACACAGCACCTTCCCATCACACACAGCACCTTCCCATCACACACAGCACCTTCCCATCACACACGGCACCTTCCCATCACACACAGCACCTTCCCATCACACACGGCACCTTCCCATCACACACGGCACCTTCCCATCACACACAGCACCTTCCCATCACACACAGCACCTTCCCATCACCTCCCCATCACACACAGCACCTTCCCATCACCTCCCCATCACACACAGCACCTTCCCATCACACACAGCACCTTCCCATCACACACAGCACCTTCCCATCACCTCCCCATCACACACAGCACCTTCCCATCACACACAGCACCTTCCCATCACACACAGCACCTTCCCATCACACACGGCACCTTCCCATCACACACAGCACCTTCCCATCACACACAGCACCTTCCCATCACCTCCCCATCACACACAGCACCTTCCCATCACCTTCCCATCACACACAGCACCTTCCCATCACACACGGCACCTTCCCAACACACACAGCACCTCTCCCATCACACACAGCACCTTCCCATCACCTCCCCATCACACACAGCACCTTCCCATCACACACAGCACCTTCCCATCACACACAGCACCTTCCCATCACACACGGCACCTTCCCATCACACACGGCACCTCTCCCATCACACACAGCACCTTCCCATCACACACAGCACCTTCCCATCACACACAGCACCTTCCCATCACACACGGCACCTCTCCCATCACACACAGCACCTTCCCATCACACACAGCACCTTCCCATCACACACAGCACCTTCCTATCACCTTCCCATCACACACAGCACCTTCCCATCACACACAGCACCTCTCCCATCAAACACAGCACCTTCCCATCACACACAGCACCTTCCCATCACACACAGCACCTTCCCATCACCTCCCCATCACACACAGCACCTTCCCATCACACACGGCACCTTCCCATCACACACAGCACCTTCCCATCACACACAGTACCTTCCCATCACACACAGCACCTTCCCATCACCTTCCCATCACACACAGCACCTTCCCATCACACACAGCACCTTCCCATCACACACAGCACCTTCCCATCACCTTCCCATCACACACAGCACCTTCCCATCACACACAGCACCTTCCCATCACCTTCCCATCACACACAGCACCTTCCCATCACCTTCCCATCACACACAGCACCTTCACATCACACACGGCACCTTCCCATCACACACAGCACCTTCCCATCACCTCCCCATCACACACAGCACCTTCCCATCACCTTCCCATCACACACAGCACCTTCCCATCACACACAGCACCTTCCCATCACACACAGCACCTTCCCATCACACACGGCACCTTCCCATCACTCACAGCACCTTCCCATCACACACGGCACCTTCCCATCACTCACAGCACCTTCCCATCACACACAGCACCTTCCCATCACACACAGCACCTTCCCATCACACACGGCACCTCTCCCATCACACACGGCACCTTCCCATCACACAAGGCACCTCTCCCATCACACACAGCACCTTCCCATCACACACAGCACCTTCCCATCACACACAGCACCTCTCCATCACACACAGCACCTCCCCATCACACACAGCACCTCTCCATCACACACAGCACCTTCCCATCACACACAACACTTCTCCATCACACACAGCACCTTCCCATCACACACAGCACCTTCCCATCACACACAGCACCTTCCCATCACACACAGCACCTTCCCATCACACACGGCACCTCTCCCATCACACACGGCACCTTCCCATCACACAAGGCACCTCTCCCATCACACACAGCACCTTCCCATCACACACAGCACCTTCCCATCACACACAGCACCTTCCCATCACACACGGCACCTCTCCCATCACACACAGCACCTTCCCATCACACACAGCACCTTCCCATCACACACAGCACCTCTCCATCACACACAGCACCTCCCCATCACACACAGCACCTCTCCATCACACACAGCACCTTCCCATCACACACAACACTTCTCCATCACACACAGCACCTTCCCATCACCTCCCCATCACACACAGCACCTCCCCATCACACACAGCACCTTCCCATCACACACAGCACCTTCCCATCACACACGGCACCTTCCCATCACACACAGCACCCTCCCATCACACACAGCACCTCCCCATCACACACAGCACCTCTCCATCACACAGAGCACCTTCCCATCACACACAGCACCTTCCCATTACACACAGCACCTCTCCATCACACACAGCACCTTCCCATCACACACAGCACCTTCCCATCACACACAGCACCTTCCCATCACCTCCCCATCACACACAGCACCTTCCCATCACACACAGCACCTCTCCATCACACACGGCACATTCCCATCACACACGGCACCTTCCCATCACACACGGCTCCTCTCCCATCACACACGGCACCTCTCCCATCACACACAGCACCTTCCCATCACACACAGCACCTTCCCATCACACACGGCACCTCTCCCATCACACACGGCACCTTCCCATCACACACAGCACCTTCCCATCACACACAGCACCTTCCCATCACACACGGCACCTCTCCTATCACACACAGCACCTTCCCATCACACACAGCACCTTCCCATCACACACAGCACCTTCCCATCACCTTCCCATCACACACAGCACCTTCCCATCACACACAGCACCTCTCCCATCACACACAGCACCTTCCCATCACACACAGCACCTTCCCATCACACACAGCACCTTCCCATCACCTCCCCATCACACACAGCACCTTCCCATCACACACAGCACCTTCCCATCACACACAGCACCTTCCCATCACACACAGCACCTCTCCCATCACACACGGCACCTCTCCCATCACACACAGCACCTCTCCCATCACCCACAGCACCTTCCCATCACACACAGCACCTTCCCATCACACACAGCACCTCCCCATCACACACAGCACCTTCCCATCACACACAGCACCTCTCCCATCACACACAGCACCTCCCCATCACACACAGCACCTTCCCATCACACACAGCACCTCTCACATCACACACAGCACCTCCCCATCACACACAGCACCTTCCCATCACACACAGCACCTTCCCATCACACACGGCACCTCTCCCATCACACACAGCACCTCTCCCATCACACACAGCACCTCCCCATCACACACAGCACCTTCCCATCACACACAGCACCTCCCCATCACACACAGCACCTTCCCATCACACACGGCACCTTCCCATCACACACGGCACCTCTCCCATCACACACAGCACCTTCCCATCACACACAGCACCTTCCCATCACACACAGCACCTCCCCATCACACACAGCACCTTCCCATCACACACGGCACCTTCCCATCACACACAGCACCTTCCCATCACACACAGCACCTTCCCATCACACACAGCACCTCTCCCATCACACACGGCACCTCTCCCAACACACACAGCACCTTCCCATCACACACAGCACCTTCCCATCACCTTCCCATTACACACATCACCTTCCCATCACACACAGCACCTCTCCCATCACACACAGCACCTCTCCCATCACACACAGCACCTTCCCATCACACACAGCACCTTCCCATCACCTTCCCATCACACACAGCACCTTCCCATCACCTCCCCATCACACACAGCACCTTCCCATCACCTCTCCCATCACACACAGCACCTTCCCATCACACACAGCACCTCCCCATCACACACAGCACCTCCCCATCACACACAGCACCTTCCCATCACACACAGCACCTCCCCATCACACACAGCACCTTCCCATCACACACAGCACCTTCCCATCACACACAGCACCTTCCCATCACACACGGCACCTTCCCATCACACACGGCACCTTCCTATCACACACGGCACCTTCCCATCACACACAGCACCTTCCCATCCCACACGGCACCTTCCCATCACACACAGCACCTTCCCATCACACACAGCACCTTCCCATCACACACAGCACCTCCACATCACACACAGCACCTCTCCATCACACACAGCACCTTCCCATCACACACAGCACCTCACCATCACACACAGCACCTTCCCATCACACACAGCACCTTCCCATCACCTCCCCATCACACACAGCACCTTCCCATCACACACGGCACCTTCCCATCACACACAGCACCTTCCCATCACACACGGCACCTTCCCATCACCTCCCCATCACACACAGCACCTTCCCATCACACACAGCACCTCACCATCACACACAGCACCTTCCCATCACACACAGCACCTTCCCATCACACACAGCACCTCACCATCACACACAGCACCTTCCCATCACACACTGCACCTTCCCATCATCTCCCCATCACACACAGCACCTTCCCATCACACACAGCACCTTCCCATCACACACAGCACCTCACCATCACACACAGCACCTCACCATCACACACAGCACCTTCCCATCACACACAGCACCTCACCATCACACACAGCACCTCCCCATCACACACAGCATCTCCCCATCACACACAGCACATTCCCATCACACACAGCACCTTCCCATCACACACAGCACCTTCCCATCACACACGGCACCTTCCCATCACACACAGCACCTTCCCATCACCTTCCCATCACACACAGCACCTTCCCATCACACACGGCACCTTCCCATCACACACAGCACCTTCCCATCACCTTCCCATCACACACAGCACCTCCCCATCACACACAGCACCTCCCCATCACACACAGCACCTTCCCATCACACACAGCACCTTCCCATCACACACGGCACCTTCCCATCACCTTCCCATCACACACGGCACCTTCCCATCACACACGGCACCTTCCCATCACACACAGCACCTTCCCATCACATTCCCATCACACACAGCACCTTCCCATCACACACAGCACCTTCCGATCACACACAGCAGCTCCCCATCACACACAGCACCTTCCCATCACACACAGCACCTTCCCATCACACACAGCACCTTCCCATCACACACAGCACCTTCCCATCACGCACAGCACCTTCCCATCACCTTCCCATCACACACGGCACCTTCCCATCACACACGGCACCTTCCCATCACACACGGCACCTTCCCATCACCTTCCCATCACACACAGCACCTCCCCATCACACACGGCACCTTCCCATCACACACAGCACCTTCCCATCACACACAGCACCTTCCCATCACACACAACACCTCCCCATCACACACAGCACCTTCCCATCACACACGGCACCTTCCCATCACACACAGCACCTTCCCATCACACACAGCACCTTCCCATCACACACAGCACCTGCCCATCACACACAGCACCTCTCCATCACACACAGCACCTCCCCATCACACACAGCACCTTCCCATCACACACAGCACCTTCCCATCACACACAGCACCTTCCCATCACCTTCCCATAACACACAGCACCTTCCCATCACACACAGCACCTCCCCATCACACACAGCACCTTCCCATCACACACAGCACCTTCCCATCACACACAGCACCTTCCCATCACCTTCCCATCACACACAGCACCTCTCCATCACACACAGCACCTTCCCATCACACCCGGCACCTTCCCATCACACACAGCACCTTCCCATCACACACAGCACCTTCCCATCACACACAGCACCTTCCCATCACCTTCCCATCACACACAGCACCTTCCCATCACACACAGCACCTTCCCATCACACACAGCACCTCTCCATCACACACAGCACCTTCCCATCACACCTGGCACCTTCCCATCACACACAGCACCTTCCCATCACACACAGCACCTTCCCATCACACACAGCACCTTCCCATCACCTTCCCATCACACACAGCACCTTCCCATCACACACAGCACCTTCCCATCACACACAGCACCTCCCCATCACACACAGCACCTTCCCATCACACACAGCCCCTTCCCATCACACACAGCACCTTCCCATCACCTTCCCATCACACACAGCATCTCCCCATCACACACAGCACCTTCCCATCACACACAGCACCTTCCCATTACACACAGCACCTCTCCATCACACACAGCACCTCCCCATCACACACAGCACCTCCCCATCACACACAGCACCTTCCCATCACACACAGCACCTTCCCATCACACACGGCACCTTCCCATCACACACAGCACCACCCCATCACACACAGCACCTTCCCATCACACACAGCACCTCCCCATCACACACAGCACCTCCCCATCACACACAGCACCTTCCCATCACACACAGCACCTTCCCATCACACACAGCACCTTCCCATCACACACAGCACCTCCCCATCACACACAGCACCTTCCCATCACACACAGCACCTTCCCATTGTAGGGGGTAGTGTAATTTTTAAACGGTTAGCTGCCTTTTAGTCTTTTCTACCTCATAGTAAACACAAGCATGTAGGGGGTAGACGGTTAGCTGCCTTTTAGTCTTTTCTACCTCATAGTAAACACAAGCAGACACTCGAAACTGTTGCCGGACCTCCCCCACGTTTATATGAATGAAACAGTTGTAACAGCTTTCCTCGATAGTTGAGAGGCCGCCCTTAACCACAGTTGTACAACATCATCCATATAAGGGAAGAATGGGAAGCTCAAACACTGATTGGCCAAGTGAATAACAAAATAATCGCAGGCACCAGAACCCAAATAAGGAAAACAGTGGGGAATCCGAGCACTCGTTGGTCAAGGCAGCAGTAGTAAACCCAGCCCACATATACATGTATATAATGTGTGGAGATTACTATGCTTGTGTGTGTGTACCTTTGGGAACAGCACCCGACTTTGCAAAGTTGAATGAAAAAGTTTTGGACTGACTCCTCCGTGTCTTTGTTCCTGGGAAGGGAAATGAAAAGTGCCGTAGATGGGGCTGGATAGCCACTTATCTCGCACAATTGGGGGCTCGTCCGGGATGAAATAATTATTGCCGGGGGGGGCAGTCTCTTCGGCTCACGGATCAAGCCTGATTACAACAAAGACGCGTCTAGTATATATTTATACTTCTCACTGATCGGCTTGGTCCGTTGGCCGTCGGCCAAGAGACGATGTGACCCGGCTCATTTAAAAATAATTTTGAATCCTGGAAAAGGAACACACGGACGAGTGCTGGGACGACCGGTTAGTGACTATACACGGGGGTACACACATTTAAAAAGGCCAGACAACTCCGTGCACGGATCAAGGTAAGAGATTCTTTTGTTCTTCCTTGTTGGCCGCGTGGTTTTGACGGTCATCTGTGAAAACGCTTTGGGCGTTTAAGACCAGGACTGAAGATAAACCACGGGAAATTGTGGTTTTGACGGTCATCTGTGAAAACGCTTTGGGCGTTTAAGACCAGGACCGAAGATAAACCATGGGAAATCAGACTTCTAAGGAAAAGTCAGGGAAGACTGCAAATGGGAAAGAAATACCCCCCGATAGTCCATTAGGTTGGAAGTTAAGTCTATGGACGGACAGTAGTAGAACGAAGGACTTAAAGAAAGAGACCATGATAAAATATTGTTGTTTTATATGGACCAAAGAACCTATCCGCGCCCCCTCGGTAGTTTGGCCCGAGTATGGGTCTGATGAAGACTGGGTGTGTCAAATCCTAAATGTATATGTTAACAGAAAACAACTGTTTGACCCAGAGGAGAGCAAATATGCCGCCGCCTGGTTGGCGGGCGACGGCGAGAGTCCCACGCGTCTCTATCCTCTGATTCCCCAAACAGACCCGAGGAAGCCCCAGAAGTCTTGGGACATCCTCACCGACGGTTTGCCACCGTCTTCCCCGCCCCCGTATATACCACCCGCGCACGACCAGGCGTCCAGCGCGGACCTCCCTCCTGCGACGGATAATTCCGAGTCCCAGCAGGCTACGACCAGTGAGGAAGGGACTGCTGGGGGGGGCACAGGAGGGGGCACAGAACTCACCCCAGGCACTAGGAAATCAGTCCGACTCGAGATGCGGAGAGGTCGAGAAGAGGGATTGAGAGCTGGGAGGAGTGACAATATTGAACAGCTGAACCCCTTACGAGAGGTGCCGTTTGGGAACGAACGGACCGGGTTCGTAGTACAACCTTTAAATTCTGGGGATATCCGGCAACTCCGTAATGAACTACCCCGTCTACTGGACGACCCCGTCAGTGTGGGAATACAACTGGACCAATTTCTGGGGCCCAGTATATACACATGGGCTGAACTGCAGGCCATGATGAGAATACTATTTAATTACGATGAAATTGTTATGATCCGGAATAGTGCAATGGCCATTTGGGATAGGGAGCATCAGGACGGCCCTCAGCGTGGAGAGCAGAAGTACCCCTTAGAGGACCCCCGGTGGGATCATAACGACGCGGGGGGAAGGGCCAATATGACAGACCTCAGAAGCAATATAATCAGGGGGATCCAAACCTGCGTGCCCAAACAGCAGAATTTAGCAAAAGCATTTGAAGTTGGACAGAAAAAGGATGAATCCCCGAGTGAGTTTCTAGACCGTTTGCGGGAGTCCATGCGAAAGTATTCAGGTTTAGACCCCGATGGGGAAATAGGCAAGAGCATGCTTAAGGTGCACTTTGTGACTAAGTCATGGCCTGACATTCAGAAGAAATTACAGAAAGTGGAGGATTGGGCTGAAAAGGATGTTGCAGAATTATTACGGGAAGCACAGAAGGTGTACGTTCAGAGGGATGTAATAAGGGAGAAACATAAGAGAAAAATGATGGTGGCAGCCGTACAGGAAGCTTGTAAGTCCACCGGAATGGGGGAGGGAGATTATGGGGTGGAAAGAGGAACGTCGAAGAAAAGTTGGAGAGGGAGAGAAGCGAGACGGGGCAGAAGTGAGAGAGGAAGAATTAGCCGTTACCATGTCATACCTTAGTGAGTCCCGATTGACAGAGATAGACCCTAGGGTTTGGGTCGCCAAAGGGAACCGGGGGGGGACTCGCAATTCGACCTGTGGAGGTAAAATTAAAGCCCCAGAGCCCCGACGTCAGAGTGCGCCAATACCCCATCTCTTGGGAAGGGAGGCAGGGCCTGAAGACAGTTATGGAAGACCTAATAAAAGATGGATTGGTAGAGCCCTGTATGTCACGATACAATTCCCCCATCCTGCCGGTCCGGAAGTCGGATGGGAGCTACCGAATGGTCCAAGACCTAAGGGAGGTAAATAAAATTGTCCAAGTACGGCACCCTGTGGTACCGAACCCATACACTATTCTGGGGCGAATCCCCCCGGACCACGGCTGGTTTAGTGTTATAGACTTAAAGGATGCCTTCTGGGCGTGTCCCCTGGACAAGGACAGTAGGGATCTTTTTGCTTTTGAATGGGAGGATCCTGATACTGGCAGAAAACAACAGTACAGGTGGACCGTACTCCCCCAAGGATTCACTGAGTCCCCAACTCTGTTCGGGCAGATTCTGGAACAATTATTGGAGGGACTAACCTTGTCCCCGGCCCTTAAGCTTATACAATACGTGGACGATCTCCTTTTATCCGGACCGGCGGAGGAGGACGTCCTACTTGGGACTAATGCCCTGTTAAATTACCTAGCTGAGAAGGGGTTAAGAGTGAGTCAGAAGAAGCTCCAATATGTCGAGAAAGAGGTTAAGTACCTGGGACACTTGATAAGCCAGGGACAGAAACGAATAAGTCTGGAAAGAGTGCGGGCAATAATCGAACTAGGCCTCCCAACGACCAAGAGGGAGTTGCGGAAGTTCTTGGGACTCTTAGGCTATTGTCGGTTATGGATAGACGACTATGCCCCCCTTACTAAAGACTTGTACCTAAAACTCATTGAGGAGGCACCCAACAGAATAAAATGGGAGGAGGAGGAGAAAAAGTTAATTGAAATCCTAAAAGGAAAATTGATGGCCGCACCTGTTTTAAGCTTGCCGGATTTTAGTAAGACATTTCGTCTCTTTGTGAACTCCAGAAAGGGAACCGCTCTTGGAGTATTGACCCAGGACTGGGGGGGTAAAAGGAAGCCCGTGGCTTTCCTGTCAAAAATTCTGGATCCAGTCTCCCGAGGGTGGCCGGAGTGTGTCCAAGCGGTGGCAGCCACGGCAAAGCTGGTAGAGGAAAGCAGGAAGTTGACTTTCGGGGCCCCCTTGACAGTCACTACTCCCCACCAGGTTAGAACTATCCTGAATCAGAAGGCCAGGAGGTGGCTGACTGACTCGAGGATTCGGAAATATGAAGTCATATTGTTAGACCGAGAAGACCTCCGAATAGAAGTCGGGGGCTGCCAGAACCCGGCGGACTTTCTTTGGAAAGGGGAAGGCGAGGAGGAACTGGAACACTGCTGTTCAGACATAATAGAGTACCAGAGTAAAGTGAGGGAAGATCTGAGGGATACCCCCTTACATGCAGGTAGGCGGTGGTACATTGATGGGTCCTCTCGAGTGATAGATGGGAAGAGACACAACGGTTATGCAGTCATTAGTGAGACTGGTTGGGAATTAGTGGAAAGTGGACGGCTACCGAATGCCTGGTCGGCACAAACGTGCGAATTGTACGCCTTGCACCGGGCTCTGAGGAATTTAAAGGGAATAGCCGGGACAATCTACACTGACTCTAAGTATGCCTTTGGGGTAGTACACACCTTTGGGAAGATCTGGAAAGAAAGGGGAATGATAAATAGTAGAGGAAAGGAGTTGGTCCACGAGGAACTAGTAGCCATGATCTTGGAGGATTTGTTGCTGCCACAAGAGATTGCTGTAGTACATGTGAAAGGACACCAGAAAGACGATAAAATAGAGACCCTGGGGAATCAATTGGCAGATGAACAGGCAAAATTGGCTGGGATGGGGAAGGAAGTAATAAACTGCCTGGTAAGGATTCCACAGATATCCGAAATTACCGAAGTGCCCACGTTTACTGACAAAGAAGAAACTCTTCTCGCGTCTCTGGGGGGTACAAAGGATAGGGAAGGCAAGTGGACCTTACCCGATAGCCGCCAGCTACTAAATCGACCGTTGACGCGGGACATTATTGCCCGTTTACACCAAGGGGGTCACTGGGGCGCCCAGGCACTGTGTGATGCCTTCCTGCGCCGATATGCTCACCCTGGTCTGTACACGGTAGCCAAGCAGGTCACAGGAGATTGTATAACATGTCGAAAGATTAACAAAAGGGGGCTGCGGCAGCATGCAAGACAAGGGGTTAGGAGTCCGGCCGATAGGCCGTTTGAGTATATCCAGGTAGATTACACTGAGCTCCCCCCCATAGGTCGACTGAAGTATCTATTAGTAGTGGTAGATCACCTGACAGGATGGGTGGAAGCTTTCCCCACTACCACGGCAACGGCAACTCAGGTTAGCAAGATTCTACTCGAGCAAATCATCCCACGATTTGGGCTACCCCGCGCGATTGACTCTGACCAGGGGAGCCACTTCACCTCGACCGTCCTCCAGAATGTAGTGCAAGCAATGGGGATTGACTGGGATTTGCACACACCCCCTGGCATCCCTCCTCCTCGGGCAAGGTCGAAAGAATGAACCAGACCATCAAAAAGCAGCTAACCAAGCTCACTAGTGAAATCGGCCTGCCTTGGACCAAATGCCTACCCCTTGCCCTGTTGCAAATTCGCACCCAGCCAAGGCGGGATTTGGGCGTCTCCCCTTTCGAAATGTTATTTGGCCTCCCGTTCCATGGGCCGAAGGGGGAACCTCCTGTATTTGAGTCTCAGGATATGTTTGTGCAAAAATATGTGGTGGCTCTGGGGTCTGCTCTATCTCGTTTACGCCAACAGGGACTTTTGGCACAGACGCCGCCCCTCGAGCTTGCGGTGCACACCGTCAAGCCGGGTCAGTGGGTCCTGATTAAAAGCTGGAAGCAACGTACCCTTGAACCAACTTGGGACGGTCCCTTCCTGGTACTTTTGACGACCGAAACGGCTGTCCGTACGGCCGAAAAGGGCTGGACACATTACACTCGAGTCAAGGGACCAGTGCCACAACCGACGGAGGACGAACGAACCTCTCTGACAAAGGCATCTAAGGAACAGAGACTCTGAGAACGAACTAATCGGACTTTGGCGAGTCTAAAGGAACTGTGCCCTCGGGCTACGGGTGTCGCGACAAAATGCAGTCAATCGTATTGTTAACTTGCTATGCCATTGTCCTTGGGCTGGGTCATAGTGTGCGTGTTACCCAATTTGGCCTCCGGATGAAACAAATAGAGGACCGTCAGTGGTTCACCATCTCCGTGCTTGCCAACCAATCAACACAGACACTTAGCTTAGACCTATGTGAGTTGGTGCCCTGTAGGACTAAAAGTCAACTGAATCAAACTAAGCAGAATCTAGAGAGAGAAAGGGGATTCCAGGGTCAGACGTTAGTATTACAATTGCATGGTAGGGAAGGCCTAAATAGGCCTCCAGCCCCCGGGGTCCAGGCTATGGTGTCAGTTGTCCGTGATCCCATCACCCCTGGACGAGATTGTGGGCATAATCGGTGCAATCCGCTCTATCAGACCATAAAGAACTTGGAAAAGAACGAGGCGAGACTTAATAGAACAATACTGGGTATTAGAGTTGGGGGCCAGGCAGGATGGGGGGGGAATGCAGCTGTGCTGCACGTATATCACGGTCATTGAAGCTGGGTCTGGGGGCTCATCCACCACTGATAAGCAGGAAAAGATTAGAATAATTGAGACGACGGATTTGGAAAAGACCTTTGAAATAGAAACGGGATACGGGGAGGCGAATGCCTGGATGGAATGGGTCAAATATACTGTGAGGAGCATGAAAAAGAGTGATTGCTACGCATGCACGAGTGCCCGCCCTAACCCTCAGGTGGTCCCATTCCCGCTGGGATGGGAGAAACACCCACGAGCCATGGACTGCATGATAAGGCTGTACCAGGACCGAGAGGCCTGGAACGACCCCACTTGTCGACCCTTGAGTTTGAAGTTTCCCCCCGTCAGGTCTGAGGGGGCGCCCCGCCCGCCATCATTCTCAGGGGTAACGGGTACGCACCAGGCCTGCGTCTCTCGGACGGGACTACAGTGGGACGACGATGTGGGGACATTTGACAAGTGCAGCGGATCAATCCGGCTGGTCAATGAAACTACCGGGGGCGGGAATTACTCCCACATTCATGTACCTAGGGCAGACCTCTGGTGGTACTGTGGTGGGAGGGTTCTGCGACCGACCCTGCCCCGAAAATGGACGGGCACTTGTGCGATCGTTCAATTGGCCATCCCATTCACCCTGGCATTCGAAAAACAAGAGCAACCCCGTTCTAGTGGAAGAACTGAGAGAGCTTTGGAGACCTCTTTCAATGATAACATATATTTAGATGCCATAGGGGTCCCCAGGGGTGTTCCTGACGAATACAAGGCTAGGAACCAGATAGCGGCGGGTTTTGAGTCGTCACTGTTCTGGTGGGTGACCATCAATAAGAACGTGGATTGGATTAATTATATTTACTACAATCAGCAGAGGTTCATTAATTATACCCGGGATGCAGTGAAAGGAATAGCAGAACAACTGGACGCCACTAGTCGGATGGCGTGGGAAAATAGGTTGGCCTTAGACATGATGTTGGCAGAGAAGGGGGGTGTTTGTGTCATGATAGGCACTCAGTGCTGCACTTTCATCCTAAACAACACAGCCCCTGACGGGTCCATCACCCGCGCCCTGGATGGACTCACCACATTGGCGGACGAACTGGCCGAAAACTCGGGCATCGACTCTGGCCTCACGGACTGGTTGGAAGCTTGGTTCGGTAAATGGACGGGGGTGGTCGTTCCCTTTCTTGTCTCATGTATAGTGGTGGCAGGGGTACTCACTGCCCTTGGGTGTTGCGTTATTCCCTGTGTCCGTGGATTAACTCAACGACTGATCGAAACCGCCCTTACTAAGAAGGATGTTCCCTATGGGCAGGTTGAACGAATAAATCTCGAGATGGAACAACGTGAATCCCTCTTGGGCGGGGGTAGTATTAGAGAAGGGCAGTTTGATGAACAAGCTTGGGAGTTATTAAATGCCCTGGAGAAGAAACTTACGGTTGAAAAATTACAGGCCGTAAGAAAAGACACGGGGGATTTGTAGGGGGTAGTGTAATTTTTAAACGGTTAGCTGCCTTTTAGTCTTTTCTACCTCATAGTGAACACAAGCAGACACTCGAAACTGTTGCCGGACCTCCCCCACGTTTATATGAATGAAACAGTTGTAACAGCTTTCCTCGATAGTTGAGAGGCCGCCCTTAACCACAGTTGTACAATATCATCCATATAAGGGAAGAATGGGAAGCTCAAACACTGATTGGCCAAGTGAATGATAAAAGAATCGCAGGCACCAGAACCCGAAAAAGGAAAACAGTGGGGAATCCTAGCACTCGTTGGTCAAGGCAGCAGTAGTAAACCCAGCCCACATATACATGTATATAATGTGTGGAGATTACTATGCTTGTGTGTGTGTACCTTTGGGAACAGCACCCGACTTTGCAAAGTTGAATGAAAAAGTTTTGGACTGACTCCTCCGTGTCTTTGTTCCTGGGAAGGGAAATGAAAAGTGCCGTAGATGGGGCTGGATAGCCACTTATCTCGCACACCATCACACACAGCACCTCTCCATTACACACGGCACCTTCCCATCACACACAGCACCTCTCCATCACACACAGCACCTCCCCATCACACACAGCACCTTCCCATCACACACAGCACCTTCCCATCACAAACGGCACCTTCCCATCACACACAGCACCTCTCCATCACACACAGCACCTCCCCATCACACACAGCACCTTCCCATCACAAACAGCACCTTCCCATCACACACAGCACCTCCCCATCACACACAGCACCTTCCCATCACACACAGCACCTTCCCATCACACACAGCACCTTCCCATCACCTTCCCATCACACACAGCAACTTCCCATCACACACAGCACCTTCCCATCACACACAGCACCTTCCCATCACCTTCCCATCACACACAGCACCTTCCCATCACACACAGCACCTTCCCATCACACACAGCACCTTCCCATCACCTTCCCATCACACACAGCACCTTCCCATCACACACAGCACATTCCCATCACACACAGCACCTTCCCATCACCTTCCCATCACACACAGCACCTCCCCATCACACACAGCAACTTCCCATCACACACAGCACCTTCCCATCACCTTCCCATCACACACAGCACCTCCCCATCACACACAGCACCTTCCCATCACACACAGCACCTTCCCATCACACACAGCACCTCTCCATCACACACAGCACCTTCCCATCACACACAGCATCTTCCCATCACACACAGCACCTCCCCATCACACACAGGACCTTCCCATCACACACAGCACCTCTCCATCACACACAGCACCTCTCCATCACACACAGCACCTTCCCATCACACACAGCACCTCTCCATCACACACAGCACCTCTCCATCACACACAGCACCTCTCCCTCACACACAGCACCTTCCCATCACACACAGCACCTTCACATCACACACAGCACCTTCCCATCACACACAGCACCTCTCCCTCACACACAGCACCTTCCCATCACACACAGCACCTCCGCATCACACACAGCACCTTCCCATCACACACAGCACCTCTCCATCACACACAGCACCTCTCCATCACACACAGCACCTTCCCATCACACACAGCACCTTCCCATCACACACAGCACCTCCCCATCACACACAGCACCTTCCCATCACACACAGCACCTTCCCATCACACACAGCACCTCCCCATGACATACAGCACCTTCCCATCACACACAGCACCTCCCCATCACACACAGCACCTTCCCATCACACACAGCACCTTCCCATCACACACGGCACCTCCCCATCACACGCGGCACCTTCCCATCAGACACGGCACCTTCCCATCACACACAGCACCTCTCCCATCACACACAGCACCTTCCCATCACACACAGCACCTTCCCATCACACACGGCACCTCTCCCATCACACACAGCACCTTCCCATCACACACAGCACCTTCCCATCACAAACAGCACCTCTCCCATCACACACGGCACCTCTCCCATCACACACAGCACCTTCCCATCACACACAGCACCTTCCCATCACACACAGCACCTCCCCATCACACACAGCACCTTCCCATCACACACAGCACCTCTCCATCACACACAGCACCTTCCCATCACACACAGCACCTCTCCATCACACACAGCACCTTCCCATCACACACGGCACCTCTCCCATCCCAAACAGCACCTTCCCATCACACACAGCACCTTCCCATCACACACGGCACCTTCCCATCACACACAGCACCTCTCCCATCACACACGGCACCTCTCCCATCACACACAGCACCTTCCCATCACACACAGCACCTTCCCATCACACACGGCACCTTCCCATCACACACAGCACCTCCCCATCACACACAGCACCTTCCCATCACACACAGCACCTCTCCATCACACACAGCACCTTCCCATCACAGACGGCACCTTCCCATCACACACAGCACCTTCCCATCACACACAGCACCTTCCCATCACACACGGCACCTTCCCATCACACACAGCACCTCTCCATCACACACAGCACCTTCCCATCACACACAGCACCTTCCCATCACCTCCCCATCACACACAGCACCTTCCCATCACACAGCACCTTCCCATCACACACAGCACCTTCCCATCACCTCCCCATCACACACAGCACCTTCCCATCACACACAGCACCTTCCCATCACACACAGCACCTTCCCATCACACACGGCACCTTCCCATCACACACGGCACCTTCCCATCACACACAGCACCTTCCCATCACACACGGCACCTTCCCATCACACACAGCACCTTCCCATCACCTTCCCATCACACACAGCACCTTCCCATCACACACAGCACCTTCCCATCACACACAGCACCTCTCCATCACACACAGCACCTTCCCATCACACACAGCACCTCCCCATCACACACAGCACCTTCCCATCACACACAGCACCTTCCCATCACACACAGCACCTTTCCATCACACACGGCACCTTCCCATCACACACAGCACCTTCCCATCACACACGGCACCTTCCCATCACACACAGCACCTTCCCATCACACACAGCACCTTCCCATCACACACGGCAACTTCCCATCACACACAGCACCTTCCCATCACACACGGCACCTTTCCATCACACACAGCACCTTCCCATCACCTCCCCATCACACACGGCACCTTCCCATCACACACAGCACCTTCCCATCACACACAGCACCTTCCCATCACACACAGCACCTCTCCATCACACACAGCACCTTCCCATCACACACAGCACCTCCCCATCACACACAGCACCTTCCCATCACACACAGCACCTTCCCATCACACACAGCACCTTTCCATCACACACGGCACCTTCCCATCACACACAGCACCTTCCCATCACACACAGCACCTTTCCATCACACACAGCACCTTCCCATCACACACGGCACCTTTCCATCACACACAGCACCTTCCCATCACCTCCCCATCACACACGGCACCTTCCCATCACACACAGCACCTTCCCATCACACACAGCACCTTCCCATCACACACAGCACCTTCCCATCACCTCCCCATCACACACAGCACCTTCCCATCACACACGGCACCTTCCCATCACACACGGCACCTTCCCATCACACACAGCACCTTCCCATCACACACAGCACCTTCCCATCACACACGGCACCTCTCCCATCACACACACCACCTTCCCATCACACACAGCACCTTCCCATCACACACAGCACCTTCCCATCACACACAGCACCATCCCATCATCTCCCCATCACACACAGCACCTTCCCATCACACACAGCACCTTCCCATCACACACAGCACCTTCCCATTACACACGGCACATCTCCCATCACACACGGCACCTTCCCATCACACACGGCACCTCTCCCATCACACACAGCACCTTCCCATCACACACAGCACCTTCCCATCACACACAGCACCTTCCCATCACACACGGCACCTCTCCCATCACACACAGCACCGTCCCATCACACACAGCACCTTCCCATCACACACAGCACCTCCCCATCACACACAGCACCTTCCCATCACACACAGCACCTTCCCATCACACACGGCACCTTCCCATCACACACAGCACCTTCCCATCACACACAGCACCTCTCCATCACACACAGCACCTTCCCATCACACACAGCACCTTCCCATCACACACAGCACCTCTCCATCACACACAGCACCTTCCCATCACACACAGCACCTTCCCATCACACACAGCACCTTCCCATCACCTCCCCATCACACACAGCACCTTCCCATCACACACAGCACCTTCCCATCACACACGGCACCTTCCCATCACACACGGCACCTTCCCATCACACACCTTCCCATCACACACAGCACCTTCCCATCACACACAGCACCTCTCCATCACACACGGCACCTTCCCATCACACACAGCACCTTCCCATCACCTTCCCATCACACACGGCACCTTCCCATCACACACGGCACCTTCCCATCACACACAGCACCTTCCCATCACACACAGCACCTCTCCATCACACACAGCACCTTCCCATCACACACAGCAACTTCCCATCACACACAGCACCTCTCCATCACACACAGCACCTTCCCATCACACACAGCACCTCTCCATCACACACAGCACCTTCCCATCACACACAGCACCTCCCCATCACACACAGCACCTTCCCATCACACACAGCACCTTCCCATCACACACAGCACCTCTCCATCACACACAGCACCTTCCCATCACACACAGCACCTTCCCATCACCTTCCCATCACACACAGCACCTTCCCATCACACACAACACCTTCCCATCACACACGGCACCTCTCCATCACACACAGCACCTTCCCATCAAACACAGCACCTCTCCATCACACACAGCACCTTCCCATCACACACAGCACCTCCCCATCACACACAGCACCTTCCCATCACACACAGCACCTTCCCATCACACACAGCACCTTCCCATCACCTTCCCATCACACACAGCACCTCCCCATCACACACAGCACCTTCCCATCACACACAGCACCTTCCCATCACACGCAGCACCTTCCCATCACACACAGCACCTTCCCATCACACACAGCACCTTCCCATCACCTTCCCATCACACACAGCACCTCCCCATCACACACAGCACCTTCCCATCACCTTCCCATCACACACAGCACCTTCCCATCACACACAGCACCTCCCCATCACACACGGCAGCTTCCCATCACAAATAGCACCTTCCCATCACCTTCCCATCACACACAGCACCTTCCCATCACACACAGCACCTTCCCATCACACACAGCACCTCTCCCATCACACACAGCACCTTCCCATCACACACAGCACCTTCCCATCACACACAGCACCTCTCCCATCACACACGGCAGCTTCCCATCACACACAGCACCTTCCCATCACCTTCCCATCACACACAGCACCTTCCCATCACACACAGCACCTTCCCATCACACAGAGCTCCTCCCCATCACACACGGCAGCTTCCCATCACACACAGCACCTTCCCATCACCTTCCCATCACACACAGCACCTTCCCATCACCTTCCCATCACACACAGCACCTTCCCATCACACACAGCACCTCCCCATCACACACAGCACCTTCCCATCACACACAGCTCCTTCCCATCACACACAGCACCTCTCCCATCACACACAGCACCTTCCCATCACACACAGCACCTTCCCATCACACACAGCACCTTCCCATCACACACAGCACCTCTCCATCACACACAGCACCTTCCCATCACCTTCCCATCACTCACAGCACCTCTCCATCACACACAGCACCTTCCCATCACACACAGCACCTTCCCAGCACACACGGCACCTTCCCATCACACACAGCACCTCCCCATCACACGCGGCACCTTCCCATCAGACACGGCACCTTCCCATCACACACAGCACCTCTCCCATCACACACAGCACCTTCCCATCACACACAGCACCTTCCCATCACACACGGCACCTCTCCCATCACACACAGCACCTTCCCATCACACACAGCACCTTCCCATCACAAACAGCACCTCTCCCATCACACACGGTACCTCTCCCATCACACACAGCACCTTCCCATCACACACAGCACCTTCCCATCACACACAGCACCTCCCCATCACACACAGCACCTTCCCATCACACACAGCACCTCTCCATCACACACAGCACCTTCCCATCACACACAGCACCTCTCCATCACACACAGCACCTTCCCATCACACACGGCACCTCTCCCATCCCAAACAGCACCTTCCCATCACACACAGCACCTTCCCATCACACACGGCACCTTCCCATCACACACAGCACCTCTCCCATCACACACGGCACCTCTCCCATCACACACAGCACCTTCCCATCACACACAGCACCTTCCCATCACACACGGCACCTTCCCATCACACACAGCACCTCCCCATCACACACAGCACCTTCCCATCACACACAGCACCTCTCCATCACACACAGCACCTTCCCATCACAGACGGCACCTTCCCATCACACACAGCACCTTCCCATCACACACGGCACCTTCCCATCACACACGGCACCTTCCCATCACACACAGCACCTCTCCATCACACACAGCACCTTCCCATCACACACAGCACCTTCCCATCACCTCCCCATCACACACAGCACCTTCCCATCACACAGCACCTTCCCATTACACACAGCACCTTCCCATCACCTCCCCATCACACACAGCACCTTCCCATCACACACAGCACCTTCCCATCACACACGGCACCTTCCCATCACACACGGCACCTTCCCATCACACACGGCACCTTCCCATCACACACAGCACCTTCCCATCACACACGGCACCTTCCCATCACACACAGCACCTTCCCATCACCTTCCCATCACACACAGCACCTTCCCATCACACACAGCACCTCCCGATCACACACGGCACCTTCCCATCACACACAGCACCTTCCCATCACACACAGCACCTTCCCATCACACACGGCACCTTCCCATCACACACAGCACCTCCCGATCACACACGGCACCTTCCCATCACACACGGCACCTTCCCATCACACACAGCACCTTTCCATCACACACGGCACCTTCCCATCACACACAGCACCTTCCCATCACACACGGCACCTTCCCATCACACACGGCACCTTCCCATCACACACAGCACCTTCCCATCACACACAGCACCTTCCCATCACACACGGCAACTTCCCATCACACACAGCACCTTCCCATCACACACGGCACCTTTCCATCACCTCCCCATCACACACGGCACCTTCCCATCACACACAGCACCTTCCCATCACACACGGCACCTTCCCATCACACACGGCACCTTCCCATCACACACAGCACCTTCCCATCACACACGGCACCTCTCCCATCACACACAGCACCTTCCCATCACACACAGCACCTTCCCATCACACACGGCACCTTCCCATCACACACGGCACCTCTCCCATCACACACAGCACCTTCCCATCACACACGGCACCTCTCCCATCACACACACCACCTTCCCATCACACACAGCACCTTCCCATCACACACAGCACCTTCCCATCACACACAGCACCATCCCATCACCTCCCCATCACACACAGCACCTTCCCATCACACACAGCACCTTCCCATCACACACAGCACCTTCCCATTACACACGGCACATCTCCCATCACACACGGCACCTTCCCATCACACACGGCACCTCTCCCATCACACACAGCACCTTCCCATCACACACAGCACCTTCCCATCACACACAGCACCTTCCCATCACACACTGCACCTCTCCCATCACACACAGCACCGTCCCATCACACACAGCACCTTCCCATCACACACAGGACCTCCCCATCACACACAGCACCTTCCCATCACACACAGCACCTTCCCATCACACACGGCACCTTCCCATCACACACAGCACCTTCCCATCACACACAGCACCTCTCCATCACACACAGCACCTTCCCATCACACACAGCACCTTCCCATCACACACAGCACCTCTCCATCACACACAGCACCTTCCCATCACACACAGCACCTTCCCATCACACACAGCACCTTCCCATCACCTCCCCATCACACACAGCACCTTCCCATCACACACAGCACCTTCCCATCACACACGGCACCTTCCCATCACACACGGCACCTTCCCATCACACACCTTCCCATCACACACAGCACCTTCCCATCACACACAGCACCTCTCCATCACACACGGCACCTTCCCATCACACACAGCACCTTCCCATCACCTTCCCATCACACACGGCACCTTCCCATCACACACGGCACCTTCCCATCACACACAGCACCTTCCCATCACACACAGCACCTCTCCATCACACACAGCACCTTCCCATCACACACAGCAACTTCCCATCACACACAGCACCTCTCCATCACACACAGCACCTTCCCATCACACACAGCACCTCTCCATCACACACAGCACCTTCCCATCACACACAGCACCTCCCCATCACACACAGCACCTTCCCATCACACACAGCACCTTCCCATCACACACAGCACCTTCCCATCACACACAGCACCTCTCCATCACACACAGCACCTTCCCATCACACACAGCACCTTCCCATCACCTTCCCATCACACACAGCACCTTCCCATCACACACAACACCTTCCCATCACACACGGCACCTCTCCATCACACACAGCACCTTCCCATCAAACACAGCACCTCTCCATCACACACAGCACCTTCCCATCACACACAGCACCTCCCCATCACACACAGCACCTTCCCATCACACACAGCACCTTCCCATCACACACAGCACCTTCCCATCACCTTCCCATCACACACAGCACCTCCCCATCACACACAGCACCTTCCCATCACACACAGCACCTCCCCATCACACACAGCACCTTCCCATCACACACAGCACCTTCCCATCACACGCAGCACCTTCCCATCACACACAGCACCTTCCCATCACACACAGCACCTTCCCATCACCTTCCCATCACACACAGCACCTCCCCATCACACACAGCACCTTCCCATCACCTTCCCATCACACGCAGCACCTCCCCATCACACACGGCAGCTTCCCATTACACATAGCACCTTCCCATCACCTTCCCATCACACACAGCACCTTCCCATCACACACAGCACCTTCCCATCACACACAGCACCTCTCCCATCACACACAGCACCTTCCCATCACACACAGCACCTTCCCATCACACACAGCACCTCTCCCATCACACACGGCAGCTTCCCATCACACACAGCACCTTCCCATCACCTTCCCATCACACACAGCACCTTCCCATCACACACAGCACCTTCCCATCACACAGAGCTCCTCCCCATCACACACGGCAGCTTCCCATCACACACAGCACCTTCCCATCACCTTCCCATCACACACAGCACCTTCCCATCACCTTCCCATCACACACAGCACCTTCCCATCACACACAGCACCTCCCCATCACACACAGCACCTTCCCATCACACACAGCTCCTTCCCATCACACACAGCACCTCTCCCATCACACACAGCACCTTCCCATCACACACAGCACCTTCCCATCACACACAGCACCTTCCCATCACACACAGCACCTCTCCATCACACACAGCACCTTCCCATCACCTTCCCATCACTCACAGCACCTCTCCATCACACACAGCACCTTCCCATCACACACAGCACCTCTCCATCACACACAGCACCTCTCCATCACACACAGCACCTCTCCCATCACACACAGCACCTTCCCATCACACACAGCACCTTCCCATCACACACAGCACCTCTCCATCACACACAGCACCTCTCCATCACACACAGCACCTTCCCATCACCTTCCCATCACACACAGCACCTCTCCATCACACACAGCACCTCTCCATCACACACAGCACCTTCCCATCACCTTCCCATCACACACAGCACCTCTCCATCACACACAGCACCTCTCCATCACACACAGCACCTTCCCATCACACACAGCACCTTCCCATCACACACGGAAGCTTCCCATCACACACAGCACCTTCCCATCACATACAGCACCTTCCCATCACACACAGCACCTCTCCATCACACACAGCACCTCCCCATCACACACAGCACCTTCCCATCACACACAGCACCTCCCCATCACACACAGCACCTTCCCATCACACACAGCACCTCCCCATCACACACAGCACCTTCCCATCACACACAGCACCTTCCCATCACCTTCCCATCACACACAGCACCGCTCCATCACACACAGCACCTCCCCATCACACACAGCACCTTCCCATCACACACAGCACCTTCCCATCACACACAGCACCTTCCCATCACCTTCCCATCACACACAGCACCTTCCCATCACACACAGCACCTTCCCATCACCTTCCCATCACACACAGCACCTTCCCATCACACACAGCACCTCCCCATCACACACAGCACCTTCCCATCACACACAGCACCTTCCCATCACACACAGCACCTCCCCATCACACACAGCACCTTCCCATCACACACAGCACCTTCCCATCACACACAGCACCTCCCCATCACACACAGCACCTCCCCATCACACACAGCACCTTCCCATCACCTTCCCATCACACACAGCACCTTCCCATCACCTTCCCATCACACACGGCAGCTTCCCATCACACACAGCACCTCTCCCATCACACACAGCACCTCCCCATCACACACAGCACCTTCCCATCACACACAGCACCTTCCCATCACCTTCCCATCACACACGGCAGCTTCCCATCACCTTCCCATCACACACAGCACCTTCCCATCACCTTCCCATCACACACAGCACCTTCCCATCACCTTCCCATCACACACAGCACCTTCCCATCACCTTCCCATCACACACGGCAGCTTCCCATCACACACAGCACCTCTCCATCACACACAGCACCTTCCCATCACACACAGCACCTTCCCATCACACACAGCACCTTCCCATCACCTTCCCATCACACACAGCACCTTCCCATCACACACAGCACCTTCCCATCGCACACAGCACCTTCCCATCACCTTCCCATCACACACAGCACCTTCCCATCACACACGGCAGCTTCCCATCACACACAGCACCTTCCCATCACACACAGCACCTTCCCATCACACACAGCACCGTCCCATCACACACAGCACCTTCCCATCACACACAGCACCTTCCCATCACATACAGCACCTTCCCATCACACACAGTACCTTCCCATCACACACAGCACCTCCCCATCACACACAGCACCTTCCCATCACACACAGCACCTTCCCATCACACACAGCACCTCCCCATCACACACAGCACCGTCCCATCACACACAGCAGCTTCCCATCACACACAGCACCTTCCCATCACACACAGCACCTTCCCATCACACACAGCACCTCCCCATCACACACAGCACCTTCCCATCACACACAGCACCTTCCCATCACCTTCCCATCACACACAGCACCTTCCCATCACACACAGCACCTTCCCATCACCTTCCCATCACACACAGCACCTTCCCATCACACACAGCACCTTCCCATCACCTTCCCATCACACACAGCACCTTCCCATCACACACAGCACCTTCCCATCACACACAGCACCTTCCCATCACCTTCCCATCACACACAGCACCTTCCCATCACACACGGCACCTTCCCATCACACACAGCACCTTCCCATCACCTTCCCATCACACACAGCACCTTCCCATCACACACGGCAGCTTCCCATCACACACAGCACCTTCCCATCACACACAGCACCTTCCCATCACACACAGCACCTTCCCATCACACACGGCAGCTTCCCATCACACACAGCACCTTCCCATCACACACATCACCTTCCCATCACACACAGCACCTTCCCATCACACACAGCACCTTCCCATCACCTTCCCATCACACACAGCACCTTCCCATCACACACAGCACCTTCCCATCAACTTCCCATCACACACAGCACCTTCCCATCACACACAGCACCTTCCCATCACACACAGCACCTTCCCATCACATCCCCATCACACACAGCACCTTCCCATCACCTTCACATCACACACAGCACCTTCCCATCACACACGGAACCTTCCCATCACACACAGCACCTTCCCATCACATTCAGCACCTTCCCATCACACACAGCACCTTCCCATCACACACAGAACCTTCCCATCACACACAGCACCTTCCCATCACACACAGCACCTCCCCATCACACACAGCACCTTCCCATCACACACAGCACCTTCCCATCACACTCGGCAGCTTCCCATCACACACGGCACCTTCCCATCACACACAGCACCTTCCCATCACACACGGCACCTTCCCATCACACACAGCACCTTCCCATCACACACAGCACCTTTCCATCACACACAGCTCCTTCCCATCACACACAGCACCTCTCCCATCACACACAGCACCTTCCCATCACACACAGCACCTTCCCATCACACACAGCACCTTCCCATCACACACAGCACCTCTCCATCACACACAGCACCTTCCCATCACCTTCCCATCACTCACAGCACCTCTCCATCACACACAGCACCTTCCCATCACACACAGCACCTTCCCATCACACACGGCACCTTCCCATCACACACAGCACCTCCCCATCACACGCGGCACCTTCCCATCAGACACGGCACCTTCCCATCACACACAGCACCTCTCCCATCACACACAGCACCTTCCCATCACGCACAGCACCTTCCCATCACACACGGCACCTCTCCCATCACACACAGCACCTTCCCATCACACACAGCACCTTCCCATCACAAACAGCACCTCTCCCATCACACACGGTACCTCTCCCATCACACACAGCACCTTCCCATCACACACAGCACCTTCCCATCACACACAGCACCTCCCCATCACACACAGCACCTTCCCATCACACACAGCACCTCTCCATCACACACAGCACCTTCCCATCACACACAGCACCTCTCCATCACACACAGCACCTTCCCATCACACACGGCACCTCTCCCATCCCAAACAGCACCTTCCCATCACACACAGCACCTTCCCATCACACACGGCACCTTCCCATCACACACAGCACCTCTCCCATCACACACGGCACCTCTCCCATCACACACAGCACCTTCCCATCACACACAGCACCTTCCCATCACACACGGCACCTTCCCATCACACACAGCACCTCCCCATCACACACAGCACCTTCCCATCACACACAGCACCTCTCCATCACACACAGCACCTTCCCATCACAGACGGCACCTTCCCATCACACACAGCACCTTCCCATCACACACAGCACCTTCCCATCACACACAGCACCTTCCCATCACACACGGCACCTTCCCATCACACACAGCACCTCTCCATCACACACAGCACCTTCCCATCACACACAGCACCTTCCCATCACCTCCCCATCACACACAGCACCTTCCCATCACACAGCACCTTCCCATTACACACAGCACCTTCCCATCACCTCCCCATCACACACAGCACCTTCCCATCACACACAGCACCTTCCCATCACACACAGCACCTTCCCATCACACACGGCACCTTCCCATCACACACGGCACCTTCCCATCACACACAGCACCTTCCCATCACACACGGCACCTTCCCATCACACACAGCACCTTCCCATCACCTTCCCATCACACACAGCACCTTCCCATCACACACAGCACCTCCCGATCACACACGGCACCTTCCCATCACACACAGCACCTTCCCATCACACACAGCACCTTCCCATCACACACGGCACCTTCCCATCACACACAGCACCTCCCGATCACACACGGCACCTTCCCATCACACACGGCACCTTCCCATCACACACAGCACCTTTCCATCACACACGGCACCTTCCCATCACACACAGCACCTTCCCATCACACACGGCACCTTCCCATCACACACGGCACCTTCCCATCACACACAGCACCTTCCCATCACACACAGCACCTTCCCATCACACACGGCAACTTCCCATCACACACAGCACCTTCCCATCACACACGGCACCTTTCCATCACCTCCCCATCACACACGGCACCTTCCCATCACACACAGCACCTTCCCATCACACACGGCACCTTCCCATCACACACGGCACCTTCCCATCACACACAGCACCTTCCCATCACACACAGCACCTTCCCATCACACACAGCATCTCCCCATCACACACGGCACCTTCCCATCACACACGGCACCTCTCCCATCACACACAGCACCTTCCCATCACACACAGCACCTTCCCATCACACACGGCACCTTCCCATCACACACGGCACCTCTCCCATCACACACAGCACCTTCCCATCACACACGGCACCTCTCCCATCACACACACCACCTTCCCATCACACACAGCACCTTCCCATCACACACAGCACCTTCCCATCACACACAGCACCATCCCATCACCTCCCCATCACACACAGCACCTTCCCATCACACACAGCACCTTCCCATCACACACAGCACCTTCCCATTACACACGGCACCTCTCCCATCACACACGGCACCTTCCCATCACACACGGCACCTCTCCCATCACACACAGCACCTTCCCATCACACACAGCACCTTCCCATCACACACAGCACCTTCCCATCACACACTGCACCTCTCCCATCACACACAGCACCGTCCCATCACACACAGCACCTTCCCATCACACACAGCACCTCCCCATCACACACAGCACCTTCCCATCACACACAGCACCTTCCCATCACACACGGCACCTTCCCATCACACACAGCACCTTCCCATCACACACAGCACCTCTCCATCACACACAGCACCTTCCCATCACACACAGCACCTTCCCATCACACACAGCACCGCTCCATCACACACAGCACCTTCCCATCACACACAGCACCTTCCCATCACACACAGCACCTTCCCATCACCTCCCCATCACACACAGCACCTTCCCATCACACACAGCACCTTCCCATCACACACGGCACCTTCCCATCACACACGGCACCTTCCCATCACACACCTTCCCATCACACACAGCACCTTCCCATCACACACAGCACCTCTCCATCACACACGGCACCTTCCCATCACACACAGCACTTTCCCATCACCTTCCCATCACACACGGCACCTTCCCATCACACACAGCACCTTCCCATCACACACAGCACCTCTCCATCACACACAGCACCTTCCCATCACACACAGCAACTTCCCATCACACACAGCACCTCTCCATCACACACAGCACCTTCCCATCACACACAGCACCTCTCCATCACACACAGCACCTTCCCATCACACACAGCACCTCCCCATCACACACAGCACCTTCCCATCACACACAGCACCTTCCCATCACACACAGCACCTTCCCATCACACACAGCACCTCTCCATCACACACAGCACCTTCCCATCACACACAGCACCTTCCCATCACCTTCCCATCACACACAGCACCTTCCCATCACACACAACACCTTCCCATCACACACGGCACCTCTCCATCACACACAGCACCTTCCCATCAAACACAGCACCTCTCCATCACACACAGCACCTTCCCATCACACACAGCACCTCCCCATCACACACAGCACCTTCCCATCACACACAGCACCTTCCCATCACCTTCCCATCACACACAGCACCTCCCCATCACACACAGCACCTTCCCATCACACACAGCACCTCCCCATCACACACAGCACCTTCCCATCACACACAGCACCTTCCCATCACACGCAGCACCTTCCCATCACACACAGCACCTTCCCATCACACACAGCACCTTCCCATCACCTTCCCATCACACACAGCCCCTCCCCATCACACACAGCACCTTCCCATCACCTTCCCATCACACACAGCACCTTCCCATCACACACAGCACCTCCCCATCACACACGGCAGCTTCCCATCACACATAGCACCTTCCCATCACCTTCCCATCACACACGGCACCTTCCCATCACACACAGCACCTTCCCATCACACACAGCACCTCTCCCATCACACACAGCACCTTCCCATCACACACAGCACCTTCCCATCACACACAGCACCTCTCCCATCACACACGGCAGCTTCCCATCACACACAGCACCTTCCCATCACCTTCCCATCACACACAGCACCTTCCCATCACACACAGCACCTTCCCATCACACAGAGCTCCTCCCCATCACACACGGCAGCTTCCCATCACCTTCCCATCACACACAGCACCTTCCCATCACCTTCCCATCACACACAGCACCTTCCCATCACACACAGCACCTCCCCATCACACACAGCACCTTCCCATCACACACAGCTCCTTCCCATCACACACAGCACCTCTCCCATCACACACAGCACCTTCCCATCACACACAGCACCTTCCCATCACACACAGCACCTTCCCATCACACACAGCACCTCTCCATCACACACAGCACCTTCCCATCACCTTCCCATCACTCACAGCACCTCTCCATCACACACAGCACCTTCCCATCACACACAGCACCTCTCCATCACACACAGCACCTCTCCATCACACACAGCACCTCTCCCATCACACACAGCACCTTCCCATCACACACAGCACCTTCCCATCACACACAGCACCTCTCCATCACACACAGCACCTCTCCATCACACACAGCACCTTCCCATCACCTTCCCATCACACACAGCACCTCTCCATCACACACAGCACCTCTCCATCACACACAGCACCTTCCCATCACCTTCCCATCACACACAGCACCTCTCCATCACACACAGCACCTCTCCATCACACACAGCACCTTCCCATCACACACAGCACCTTCCCATCACACACGGCAGCTTCCCATCACACACAGCACCTTCCCATCACATACAGCACCTTCCCATCACACACAGCACCTCTCCATCACACACAGCACCTCTCCATCACACACAGCACCTTCCCATCACACACAGCACCTCCCCATCACACACAGCACCTCCCCATCACACACAGCACCTTCCCATCACACACAGCACCTCCCCATCACACACAGCACCTTCCCATCACACACAGCACCTCCCCATCACACACAGCACCTTCCCATCACACACAGCACCTTCCCATCACCTTCCCATCACACACAGCACCGCTCCATCACACACAGCACCTCCCCATCACACACAGCACCTTCCCATCACACACAGCACCTTCCCATCACACACAGCACCTTCCCATCACCTTCCCATCACACACAGCACCTTCCCATCACACACAGCACCTTCCCATCACCTTCCCATCACACACAGCACCTTCCCATCACACACAGCACCTCCCCATCACACACAGCACCTTCCCATCACACACAGCACCTTCCCATCACACACAGCACCTCCCCATCACACACAGCACCTTCCCATCACACACAGCACCTTCCCATCACACACAGCACCTCCCCATCACACACAGCACCTCCCCATCACACACAGCACCTTCCCATCACCTTCCCATCACACACAGCACCTTCCCATCACCTTCCCATCACACACGGCAGCTTCCCATCACACACAGCACCTCTCCCATCACACACAGCACCTCCCCATCACACACAGCACCTTCCCATCACACACAGCACCTTCCCATCACCTTCCCATCACACACGGCAGCTTCCCATCACCTTCCCATCACACACAGCACCTTCCCATCACCTTCCCATCACACACAGCACCTTCCCATCACCTTCCCATCACACACAGCACCTTCCCATCACCTTCCCATCACACACGGCAGCTTCCCATCACACACAGCACCTCTCCATCACACACAGCACCTTCCCATCACACACAGCACCTTCCCATCACACACAGCACCTTCCCATCACCTTCCCATCACACACAGCACCTTCCCATCACACACAGCACCTTCCCATCGCACACAGCACCTTCCCATCACCTTCCCATCACACACAGCACCTTCCCATCACACACGGCAGCTTCCCATCACACACAGCACCTTCCCATCACACACAGCACCTTCCCATCACACACAGCACCGTCCCATCACACACAGCACCTTCCCATCACACACAGCACCTTCCCATCACATACAGCACCTTCCCATCACACACAGTACCTTCCCATCACACACAGCACCTCCCCATCACACACAGCACCTTCCCATCACACACAGCACCTTCCCATCACACACAGCACCTCCCCATCACACACAGCACCGTCCCATCACACACAGCAGCTTCCCATCACACACAGCACCTTCCCATCACACACAGCACCTTCCCATCACACACAGCACCTCCCCATCACACACAGCACCTTCCCATCACACACAGCACCTTCCCATCACCTTCCCATCACACACAGCACCTTCCCATCACACACAGCACCTTCCCATCACCTTCCCATCACACACAGCACCTTCCCATCACACACAGCACCTTCCCATCACCTTCCCATCACACACAGCACCTTCCCATCACACACAGCACCTTCCCATCACACACAGCACCTTCCCATCACCTTCCCATCACACACAGCACCTTCCCATCACACACGGCACCTTCCCATCACACACAGCACCTTCCCATCACCTTCCCATCACACACAGCACCTTCCCATCACACACGGCAGCTTCCCATCACACACAGCACCTTCCCATCACACACAGCACCTTCCCATCACACACAGCACCTTCCCATCACACACGGCAGCTTCCCATCACACACAGCACCTTCCCATCACACACATCACCTTCCCATCACACACAGCACCTTCCCATCACACACAGCACCTTCCCATCACCTTCCCATCACACACAGCACCTTCCCATCACACACAGCACCTTCCCATCAACTTCCCATCACACATAGCACCTTCCCATCACACACAGCACCTTCCCATCACACACAGCACCTTCCCATCACCTCCCCATCACACACAGCACCTTCCCATCACCTTCACATCACACACAGCACCTTCCCATCACACACGGAACCTTCCCATCACACACAGCACCTTCCCATCACATACAGCACCTTCCCATCACACACAGCACCTTCCCATCACACACAGAACCTTCCCATCACACACAGCACCTTCCCATCACACACAGCACCTCCCCATCACACACAGCACCTTCCCATCACACACAGCACCTTCCCATCACACTCGGCAGCTTCCCATCACACACGGCACCTTCCCATCACACACAGCACCTTCCCATCACACACAGCACCTCCCCATCACACACAGCACCTTTCCATCACACACAGCACCTTCCCATCACACACGGCACCTTCCCATCACACACGGCACCTTCCCATCACACACAGCACCTTCCCATCACACACAGCACCTCTCCATCACACACAGCACCTTCCCATCACACACGGCACCTTCCCATCACACACAGCACCTTCCCATCACACACGGCACCTTCCCATCACACACGGCACCTTCCCATCACACACGGCACCTTCCCATCACACACAGCACCTCCCCATCACACACAGCACCTTCCCATCACACACAGCACC
The DNA here is from genome assembly GCF_047496795.1 of Chiloscyllium punctatum. Classification (NCBI taxonomy): domain Eukaryota; kingdom Metazoa; phylum Chordata; class Chondrichthyes; order Orectolobiformes; family Hemiscylliidae; genus Chiloscyllium; species Chiloscyllium punctatum. The sequence continues at coordinate 46,279,886 of NC_092772.1, forward strand.
TTCCCATCACACACAGCACCTTCCCATCACCTTCCCATCACACACAGCACCTTCCCATCACACACAGCACCTTCCCATCACACACAGCACCTCCCCATCACACACAGCACCTTCCCATCACACACAGCACCTTCCCATTACACACAGCACCTTCCCATCACACACAGCACCTTCCCTTTACACACAGCACATTCCCATCACACACAGCACCTTCCCATCACACACAGCACCTCCCCATCACCTTCCCATCACACACAGCACCTTCCCATCACACACAGCACCTTCCCATCACCTTCCCATTACACACAGCACCTTCCCATCACACACAGCACCTTCCCATCACACACAGCACCTTCCCATCACCTTCCCATTACACACAGCACCTTCGCATCACACACAGCACCTTCCCATCACACACAGCACCTCTCCATCACACACAGCACCTCCCCATCACACACAGCACCTTCCCATCACACACAGCACCTTCCCATCACACACAGCACCTTCCCATCACACACAGCACCTCCCCATCACACACAGCACCTTCCCATCACACACGGCACCTTCCCATCACACACAGCACCTTCCCATCACCTTCCCATCACACACAGCACCTTCCCATCACACACAGCACCTTCCCATCACACACAGCACCTTCCCATCACACACAGCACCTTCCCATCACCTTCCCATCACACACAGCACCTTCCCATCACACACAGCACCTTCCCATCACCTTCCCATCACACACAGCACCTTCCCATCACACACAGCACCTTCCCATCACCTTCCCATCACACACAGCACCTCCCCATCACACACAGCACCTTCCCATCACACACAGCACCTTCCCATCACACCTGACACCTCTCCCATCACACACAGCACCTTCCCATCACACACAGCACCTTCCCATCACACACAGCACCTTCCCATCACACACAGCACCTTCCCATTACACACAGCACCTCCCCATCACACACAGCACCTCCCCATCACACACAGCACCTTCCCGTCACACACAGCACCTTCCCATCACACACAGCACCTCTCCAGCACACACAGCACCTTCCCATCACACACAGCACCTTCCCATCACACACAGCACCTCTCCATCACATACAGCACCTTCCCATCACACACAGCACCTCTCCATCACACACAGCACCTTCCCATCACACACAACACCTTCCCATCACACACAGCACCTTCCCATCACACACAGCACCTCTCCATCACACACAGCACCTTCCCTTCACACACAGCACCTTCCCATCACACACAGCACCTTCCCATCACACACAGCACCTTCCCATCACACACAGCACCTCCCCATCACACACAGCACCTTCCCATCACCTTCCCATCACACACAGCACCTTCCCATCACCTTCCCATCACACACAGCACCTTCCCATCACACACAGCACCTTCCCATCACACCTAACACCTCTCCCATCACACACAGCACCTTCCCATCACACACAGCACCTTCCCATCACACACAGCACCTTCCCATCACACACAGCACCTTCCCATCACACACAGCACCTCCTCATCACACACGGCACCTTCCCATCACCTTCCCATCACACACAGCACCTTCCCATCACACACAGCACCTTCCCATCACACACAGCACCTTCCCATGCAATCGCAGAAGGTGCAACACCTACCCCTTTACCTCTTCCATGCTCACCATCCAAGGTCCCAAACACTCATTTCAGATTAAGCAGCATTTGACTTGTACCTCTTTCAATTTGGTCCATTGCATTCGTTGCTCCCAATGTGGTCTCCTCTATATCAGAGAGACAAATCGCCGACTGGGTGATCGCTTTGCTGAGCACCTTCGGTCTGTACGCAATCAGTTCTTGGACCTTCCCGTGGTTTGCCACTTCCACACCCAGTCCTGTTCCCATACCCACATGTCTGTCCTTGGCCTGCTGCAATGTTCCAGTGAAGCTCAACGCAAACTGGAGGGACAGCATCTCATCTTCCGACTAGGCACGTTACAGCCTGCCGGTCTCAACATTGAATTCAACAACTTCAGATGATTATCCCATCTCGACCCCTCTGTTTTCATTCTGCTCTGTAATTTTATTTCATTTATTTTACTTATTTTTTATTATATTTCTTTCACTGTCCTGTACCTCTTATTTCTTGATTGTTTCTCTTTCTCTTGCTCCCCACTCTCTCATCACCTTTTTCCTCTCCTCTTCCCCCTTTGCTACCCTTCTCCCCTGTTTTCCATTTTGCCTCTGCTTTACCCATCCCCCCCATATTTTGTCACATTGCCCTGACTGCAGCCTTGGTCATTCCTAATCTCCCTATAATCTCCCTATGCACTGTCATTATCACCCCTTTATTGCTACCTTTGCTTCTGGAGCCATGACTCACCTACTCTCAGCCTCGTATAAATACCTCCCTATTTCTCCCCTTTTTTTTAGCTTTGACAAAGGGTCAGTTAGACTCGAAACATCAGCGCTTTTCTCCCCTTCCAGATGCTGCCAGACCTGCTGAGATTTTCCAGCATTTTCTCTTTTGGTTTCCCATTTCCCTGCACACTTGGCCCATCAGGATGAAGGGCTTTTGCCCGAAACGTCGATTTCGCTGCTCGTTGGATGCTGCCTGAACTGCTGTGCTCTTCCAGCACCACTGATCCAGAATCTGGTTTCCAGCATCTGCAGTCATTGTTTTTACCATATCCTTCTATCCCTTTCCTATCCATGTACTGGTCCAAAAGCCTTTTAAATGTTGTTAATGTACCCGCCTCAACCATTACTGTTGGTAGCTCATTCCATATGCGTGCCACCCTCTGTGTAAAGACATTGCCCCTCAGATTCCCTTTTATTCTTTCCCCTCTAACCTTAAACCGATGCCCTCTAGTCCTCGATTTCCCAACCCTGGGAAAAAGATTGTGTGCATTCACCCTGTCCTTGCCTCCCATGATCTTATACACTCCTATAAAGATGCCTCCTCAGTCTTCTACGCTCAAAAGAAAACAGTCCTAGCTTATCCATCCTCTCCTTATAACTCAGATCATTGAGTCCTGGCAACATCCTTGTAAATTTCTTCTGCACTCTCTCCAGTTTAATAACATCTATCTGGGTCCTCTACTTATTGTCATGTACATAAATGATTTGGATGCGAGCGTCAGAGGTACAGTTAGTAAGTTTGCAGATGACACCAAAATTGGGGATGTAAGTGGATAGCGAAGAGGGTTACCTCAGATTACAACAGGATTGGGTCAGATGGGCCAATGGGCTGAGAAGTGGCAGATGGAGTTTAATTCAGATAAATGTGAGGTGCTGCATTTTGGGAAAGCAAATCTTAGCAGGACTTATACACTTAATGGTAAGGTCCTAGGGAGTGTTGCTGAACAAAGAGACCTTGGAGTGCAGGTTCATAGCTCCTTGACAGTGGAGTCACAGGTAGATAGGATAGTGAAGAAGGCATTTGGTATGCTTTCCTTTATTGGTCAGAGTATTGAGTACAGGAGTTGAGAGGTCATGTTACGGCTGTACAGGACATTGGTTAGGCCACTGTTGGAATATTGCCTGCAATTCTGGTCTCCTTCCTATCGGAAAGATGTTGTGAAACTTGAAAGGGTTCAGAAAAGATTTACAAGGATGTTGCCAGGGTTGGAGGGTTTGAGCTACAGGGAGAGGCTGAACAGGCTGGGGGTGTTTTCCCTGGAGCGTCGGAAGCTGAGGGGTGACCTTATAGAGGATTACAAAATTATGAGGGGCATGGATAGGGTAAATATCCTTGGGGTGGGGGAGTCCAGAACTAGAGGGCATAGGTTTAGGGTGAGAGGGGAAAGATATAAAAGAGACCTAAGAGGCAACTTTTTCACGCAGAGGGTGGTACGTGTTTGGAATGAGCTGCCAGAGGATGTGGTGGAGGCTGGTACAATTGCAGCATTTAAGAGGCGTTGGATGGGTATATGAATAGGAAGGGTTTAGAGGGATATGGGCCGGGTGCTGGCAGGTGGGACTAGATTGGGTTGGGATATCTGGGTCAGCATGGACGGGTTGGACCGAAGGGTCTGTTTCCATTCTGTACATCTCTGTGACTCTATAACAAGGTGACCAAAACTGAACACAATACTCCAAGTGCAACCTCACCAACGTCCTGTACAACTGCAACATAATTCCCAACTGAATGCCCTGACTGATGAAGGTCAGTGTGGCAAAAGCCTTCCTCACTGTCCTGTCTACCTGGGACTCCACTTTCAGAGAACTGTGAGCCTGAACTCCAAGGTCCCTCTGTTCCACTACACTTCTCATGGTTCTACCATTCAACATGAAACTCCTCCCTTGATGTGACTTTCCAAAATGCGAGACCTCCCACTTATCTACATTCACTCCATTTGCCATTTCTCAGCCCACTTCCCCAGCTGAACAATATCCGGCTGCAATTTCTGAGAACCTTCCTCACTCTCCATGATACCACTTATGTTAGTGTCATCTTCAAACTTACTAATCATGCCTTGTACATTCTCATCCAAATCATTGATATAGACGACAAACAGTAATGGGCCCGCACCGACCCCTGAGGCACTCCATGAGTCACAGGCCTCCAGTCTGACAAACATCCTTCCACTATTACTCTCTGCTTCCTACCATCAAGCTAATTGTGTGTCCAATTTGCCAGCTCCCCCTGGATTCCATGCAATCTAACCTTCCAGAGCAGCCTACCATGTGGAACCTTATCAAAGGCCTTACTGTAATCCATATAGAATACATCCACTGCCCTGCCCCCATCAACCTTCCTGGACACTTTATCAAAAAATGAATAAACAGTGGCACCACGTTTGCCAACCTCCAGTCTTCCAGCACCTCACCTGTGACTATCGATGATACAAATATCTCAGCAAGGGGCCCTAGGTTCTGGGGATTTATCCACCTTTATGCATGTCAAGACATCCAGCACTTCCTCCTCTGTGATAGGGACATTTTTCAAGATGTCACCATCTATTTCCCTACAGTCTATATCTTCCATATCCTTTTCCACAGTAAATACTGATGCAAAATACTCGTTTAGTATCTCCCCCATTTCTAGCGGCTCCACACAAAGGCCACCTTGCTGATCTTTGAGGGGCCCTATTCTCTCCCTAGTTAACCTTTTGTCCTTAATATATTTGTAAAAACCTTTGGATTCTCCTTAATTCTATTTGCCAAAGCTATCTCATGTCCCCTTTTTGCCCTCCTGATTTCCCTCTTAATTATACTCCTACTGCCTTTATACTCTTCTAAGGATTTACTCGATCTATCCTGTCTATACCTGACATATGCTTCCTTCTTTTTCTTAACCAAACCCTCAATTTCTTTAGTCATCCATCATTCTCTATACCTACCAGCCTTCCCTTTCACCCTAACAGGAATATACTTTCTCTGGATTCTTGTTATCTCATTTCTGAAGGCTTCCCATTTTCCAGCCGTCCCTTTACCTGCGAACATCTGCCCCCCAATCAACTTTCGAAAGTTCTTGCCCAATACCGTCAAAATTGGCCTTTCTCCAATTTAGAACTTCAACTTTTAGATCTGGTCTATCTTTTTCCATACGATTTTAAAATGAATAGAATTATGGTCACTGGCCCCAAAGTGCTCCCCCACTGACACCTCAGTCACCTGCACTGCCTTATTTCCCAAGAGTAAGTCAAGTTTTGCACCATCTCTCATCGGTACATCCACATACTGAATCAGAACATTGTCTTGTGCATGCTTAACAAATTCCTCTCCATCTAAACCCTTAACACTACGGCAGTCCCGGTCTATGTTTGGAAAGTTAAAATCCCCAACCATAACCAACCTAGCATGTTTTCAGATAACTGAGATCTCCTTACAAAACTCTGCAACTTTCTATGTCCCAAAGAGCCACCTCCATTTTTCAGGTCTCCAGAAAAGCAGGAGGTGATTAAAAAGCCAATGGGTGAAACAGTGGAACCTCATTTTTGTGATGATGGGAGTGAAGGACTATCGATGGTATTGGCCATTCCTCAATGCTGACCCAGATTCTGACTCACGGTTGACTTGCCAGCTATAAAGGGTGACTGTAACAACATGGAATCTGTGCCCAGGAACCTTCCTGTGCCATCGCCTGACCTGATGTGTGGCATTTCCACGTTTGTGCCAGTCCAACTGATTCTGAGGAAGGGTCACTCAATCCAAAACTCTGATTTCTCATCAGACTAGCTGAGCTTTTCCAGCAATTTCTGTTTTTGTTTCTGATTTACATCATCCGTGGTTCTTTCAGTTTTTCTTAGAGGAATATCAGTATTTAGCACTGGATGGGTTGTAGATCCACTCGGCCTGATATCCACTCCCTCTGTCACTGGTACACAGTGGCTACAGTGAGGACCATTTGCAGGGCACCCAAGGAACTCTTCGAGGTTACACAACAGATGGAGGGGAATCCTGGGCACAGGAGTGGACAAACTCATTCTACATTGGCTTATGGTCCCGAGGAGGAAGTGAGTTGAAGAGTGTGGTGCTGGGAAAGCACATCCATCCGCCAAGTCAAAGGCCTCCAGGCCCTCCGTTTCTTCCTCTCCCGCTGACCCTTCCAATGACTCACTCATTCGATTGGCTGAACTGGTCGTCACTCACAACAGCTTCTCCTTCAAATCCTCCCACCACCTCCAGACCAAAGGAGCAGCCATGGGCACTCATGTGGGCACCTGCGTGGGTCCCCAGCTACGCCTGCTTCCTTGTTGGGTACATGGAACAGTCCATCTTCCACAGCTGCACCAGAACCATTCCCCACCTTTTCCTCCGCTACATCGATGACGGTATTGGCGCCACCCCGTGCTCCCAACGAGGCGGTTAAACAGTTCATCAACTTCACCAACACCTTCCACCCCGACCTCGAGTTCCCCTGGATCATCTCGGACACCTCATTCCCCTTCCTGGGCTTCTCCATCTCCATTTCCGGCGACCAACTCAACACGGACAACTGCTTCAAACCCACGGACTCCCACAGCTACCTGGATTCCAACCTGCCTCTTGAAAAAAACGCTATCCCTCATTCCCAATTCCTCCGCCTCCACCCCATCTGCTCCCAGGACCAATACCACCACAGGCCACCCAGACGGCCTCCTTCTTCAAACACCGCAATTTCCCCTCCCATGTGGTCGACGATGTCATCTCCTCCACTTCCTGCATTTGAACCCCACCAACCTCTGGATACATCACATCAACCTCCACCATATACACCACCTACAAACAGCTCCCACCATCAGGGATATATTGCCCTCCCCACTCCTATCTGCGTCCCATAGAGACCATTCCCTCTGCAACCCCCTCGTTAGATCCACGCTCCCCCAACCTACCAACCTCCCACACCTCCCCCCTCACCTCCATCCAAGGTCCCAAAGGATCCTTCCACATCCGGCAGAGATTTTCCTGTACTTCCACACATCTCATCTACTGAGTCCGTTGCTCTCGATGTGGTGTCCTCTACATTGGGGAGACAGGATGCCAACTTGCGGAATGTTTCAGAGAACAGCTCTGGGATACACGCACCAATCAACCCCTCTGCGCTGTGGCTGGACACTTTAACTCTCTCTCCTGCTCCCTCAAGGACATGCAAATCCTAGGCCTCCTCCATCGCCCAACCCTAACCACCTGGAGGAAGAATGCCTCATCTTCCACCTTGGGACCCTCCAACTACGAAGGACTAATATGGATTTCACCAGTTTCCTCATTTCCCCTTCCCCCCAACTTATCCCAGATCCCACCCTCCAGCTTGGGACTCTTGTCCATCTTCCTTCCCACCTATCCACTCCACCCTCTTCTCCAACCCGTCACCACCTCCCTCACCTTCAGCCACCTTCCCCCCCAGTCCCACTCATTAGACAATAGATGCAGGAGTAGGCCATTCTGCCCTTCGAGCCTGCACTCCTCTCCCATTTATCGCTCATCCCCCTTGGGCCCTGATGAAGGGCTTATGTCCGAAATGTCGATTCTCCTGCACCTCGGATGCTGCCTGACCTGCTGCGCTTTTCCAGCACCACACTCTTCGACTCACGGTCCTGAGGAACCTCTTTAGTGAGGCCAGTCTTCCACCAACCAAGTGCTGACTTATCAGCCAGGAAATGGGGGAGTGTTGGCCGAATGGGAATACCGCTGGATTGTTGACCCAGGTAATCTTCCAGGTCTAGGAGAAAGTGAGGGCTGCAGATGCTGGGGATCAGAGCTGAAAAATGTGTTGCTGGAAAAGTGCAGCAGGTCAGGCAGCATCAAAGGAACAGGAGAATCGACGTTTCGGGCATAAGCCCTTCTTCAGGAATCTTCCAGGTCTCACATCCTACCCCAGCAGATGGTGGAATTTGGATTCAATTTTTTAAAAAAAGACTGGAATTGAGTCAAATGAAACCATTTGGTGATTGTCAGAAAAAAGCCCATCTGGTTCACTAATGACTTTTTAAGGAAGGAAATCTTACCAGGTCTGGCTGACCTGTGACTCCTGACCCACAGTAATGTGGTTGACTCCTAACTGGCATCTGCCCAGTTCAGGAAGAGCAGTAAATGCTGGTCTGATCAGTGAAACCCTCACTCCGTGAATAAATACATGAAAAGGACAAGGAATGAGGAGCTCCCAGAAATCTCCACACTCTCACCATCACAAATCACTCATTCGCCGAATCTTCCTGGATCTTTATGGTCTAAGGCAGGGATTCGCAAACCTTCTTATTTCAAGAAACCCCTTCCATATGGGTTAGTAACGACAGACTCCCAAACTAATTTAGAATATAGTTTAATATTCCGAATATCAGGGTGCGGTGAGGAATCAGGGGATCAGCCAGAGGCCAGGAAAGTAGCAGCACAGAGATCCCTGGGAGGTGGTCGAGGTGACAGAGATCGGGGGGTTGCAGTGTCTGAAGGAGGCTATAAACTTCGGGAGAGACTGCAGGCGATGGAAAGATTACAGATAGAGGCAGGAGCGTAGGGGCTGGAGGGGGTTACAGAGATAGGGAGGGGGCGTAGGGGCTGGAGGGGGTTACAGAGATAGGGAGGGGGTGTAGGGGCTGGAGGGGGTTACAGAGATAGGGAGGGGGTGTAGGGGCTGGAGGGGGTTACAGAGATAGGGAGGGGGTGTAGGGGCTGGAGGGGGTTACAGAGATAGGGAGGGGGTGTAGGGGCTGGAGGGGGTTATAGAGATAGGGAGGGGGTGTAGGGGCTGGAGGGGGTTACAGAGATAGGGAGGGGGTGTAGGGGCTGGAGGGGGTTACAGAGATAGGGAGGGGGTGTAGGGGCTGGAGGGGGTTACAGAGATAGGGAGGGGGTGTAGGGGCTGGAGGGGGTTACAGAGGGAGGGGGTGTAGGGGCTGGAGGGGGTTACAGAGATAGGGAGGGGGTGTAGGGGCTGGAGGGGGTTACAGCGATAGGGAGGGGGTGTAGGGGCTGGAGGGGGTTACAGAGATAGGGAGGGGGTGTAGGGGCTGGAGGGGGTTATAGAGATAGGGAGGGGGTGTAGGGGCTGGAGGGGGTTACAGAGATAGGGAGGGGGTGTAGGGGCTGGAGGGGGTTACAGAGATAGGGAGGGGGTGTAGGGGCTGGAGGGGTTTACAGAGATAGGGAGGGGGTGTAGGGGCTGGAGGGGGGTTACAGAGATAGGGATGGGGTGTAGGGGCTGGAGGGGTTTACAGAGATAGGGAGGGGGTGTAGGGCCTGGAGGGGTTTACAGAGATAGGGAAGGGGTGTAGGGGCTGGAGGGGTTTACAGAGATAGGGAGGGGCTGGAGGGGGCTGGAGGGGGTGACAGAGACAGTTAAGAAACAATGCCACAAGTTTCGTTCATGAGTGGGCGGCACGGTGGCACAGTGGTTAGCACTGCTGCCTCACAGCGCCAGAGACCTGGGTTCAATTCCCGCCTCAGGCGACTGACTGTGTGGAGTTTGCACATTCTCCCCGTGTTTGCGTGGGTTTCCTCCGGGTGCTCCAGTTTCCTCCCACAGTCCAAAGATGTGCAGGTCAGGTGAATTGGCCATGCTAAATTTCCCGTAGTGTTAGGTAAGGGGTAGATGTAGATGTAGGGGTATGGGTGGGTTGCGCTTTGATGGGTCGGTGTGGACTTGTTGGGCCGAAGGGCCTGTTTCCACACTGTAAGTAATCTAAATCTAATTTATCACAGTTCATACTTCCCCCTGAAGGAAAAAGGATTCTCGAAAGAAGGTAAACCAATCATGGCTCACTGAGGAGATTAGGGATCGTGTCAAATTGCAAGGAAAGACTTTTGATGGAAGCCTGAGGGTTTGGGAAATGTTTAAAGGCAACAAATGCTGATCTAAAACAAAATCAAGAGGAAGAAAATAAATACCGAGGGCAAACTAAAGATGATAGAAATATAGAAAGTAAGGCCTTCTAAACATAGAAAAGGGAAAAGAGGAGATAAAGTGAACCCAGGCCCCAGTTCGAACAAGGGTGGGGAAATAATAATAATAATAATAATGGGGAACTAGTAAATGACAAGGGTGTTGACTAAATAGTTTGTATCAGTCTTTACTGTACAAGACGTTAATCACTTTCCAAACTTACAAAACCAAGGGGCCCAAGGTAGGGTAGGCGATAAATGTAAGAACTAACACTCGAGAAAACGTACTCGGAAATCTGATGGGATGAAAGACCGTCGTGTCCCTTGGACCTACTGAGCTGCAGTCTAGATTCGTGAGGTGCTGGAATTGCACGGCACGTCAGGCAGCATCCGACAAGCAGGAAAATCGACATTTCGGGCAGGAGCTCTTCATCAGGAATGGGAAGCCATTGTCTCAGCTTGCTCCTACCCCACCGAACCCATCTCCACCTTTTACACAGCTTCATGAATTGCAGCCTAGAATTTGAAGTGGTGGATGCGCTGGTGGTAACCTTCCAGGAACCATTCGGTCCTGGGAAAGTTCGAAAGGGTTGGAAAACTGCCAGTGCAATATCTTCATTCAAAACAGGGGTGGGAGACAAAATGCCCGCAGCTAATTAGAGAAAGTCATTTACCTTAACATCTGCCTTTGGGGAAATGTGAAAGCCTACATGACAGAACGTAATTGCAGAGGATGTCGAAAAACACAATAAAACACACAAAGACACCATGACTTCAGGAAGGAGAAATTGTGAACAAAGAACAAAGAAAATGTACAGCCCAGGAACAGGCCCTTTGGCCCTCCAAGCCTGAGCCGATCCAAATGTACTGTCTAAACCTGTCGGTCAATCCCTAAGTATCTGTATCCCTCTGCTCCCCACCTACTCAGGCATCTGTCCAGACGCATCTTAAATGAATCTACCGTGCCTGCCTCTACCACCTCTGCTGGCAACGCGTTCCAGACACCCACCACACTCTGTGTGAAGTACTTGCCGCGTGTATCCCCCTTAAACTTTCCACCTCTCACCTTGAAAGCGTGACCTCTTGCAATTGAGCTTGCACAAATTGTGAGAACTCCTTGACAAGGTAACTGCCAGCTTAGAGAAAGGGGAAACAATTTTCACACTTTTATAAGGCTATTTCATAAAATAAGGCGCCCTGGCATTGAGGGTAGCGTATTAGTAGGGATAGAGGATTGGCTATCTCGGAGAAAATAATGACAGGGTTAAATGGGCATCTTCAGGATGGCAAATTAATGGAGTGCTCCAGGGGTCAATGTTCAGGTCACTATTCTTTACAATATGCATTAATGAGGTGGGATAAGGAAAGTGAATGTACTAGAGCCAGGTTGGTTTTTGATACAAGAAAATAGGTGGAAGGCATGGGGTGAGTTTGACTGAGTGGGCAAATTCTTGGCAGATGGAACACAGCATAGAAACATATGAGTTAATACACTCTTGCAGGAAGAATAGAGGAGCTGAATATTATTGAAATACAGGAAGATGACAGAAAGCTACAGCTTAGAGGGATTTGTGCTGAGCTCGATAGATTTTCATTCAGTAAGGAAATCAAGGGTTATGTGACATAGAAAGAAAGGGGAGTGGCATGGTGGCTCAGTGGTTAGCACTGCTGCCTCACAGCGCCAGGGACCCGGGTTCAATTCCAACCTCGGGCGACTGACTGAGTGGAGTTTGCACATTCTCCCTGTGTGTGTGTGGATTTGCTCCGAGTGCTCCAGTTTCCTCCCACAATCCAAAGATGTGCAGCTTATGTGAATTGGCCATGCTAAATTGCCCATATTGTGGGTTGGGTGCGTTAGTCAGGGGTAAACGTACAATGATAGGGTTGGGTAAGGGAGTGGGTCTGGATGGGATAGTCTTCAGAGGGCTGTTGTGGACTCGTTGGGCCCAATGGCCTGTTTCCACACTGTAGCGATTTGAAGTTATCAGAGCAGCCATAATCTCATTGAATGGTAGAGCAGACTCGATGGGCAGAAGGGCTCACTTCTCCACCCTGCATCTTATGCTCATATGATCACCAGAAACCAAAGCCCCCCACCTCTCACGGACACATGTAGACTGGGGTAAGCTGGGGGGAGTGGGGGGAGTGGGGGGGGGGAAGGGAAGTGAGAAGACTGGTGAAGTCCACATTGATTCTGTGGGGTTGGAGGGTCCCAAGGTGGAAGGTGAGGTGTTCTTCCTCCAGGCGTCGGGTGGTGAGGGTTTAGAAATGGAGGAAGCATCCATCCTAGGCAATCATTCCGTGTGTCACCAGCACCCTCCTGTGCTGGTTCCATGGCCAAACTGTGGGCGGCACGGTAGCACAGTGGTTAGCACTGTTGCCTCACAGCGCCAGAGACCCGGGTTCAATTCCCACCTCAGGCGACTGACTGTGTGGAGTTTACACATTCTCCCTGTGTCTGCGTGGGTTTCCTCCGGGTGCTCCGGTTTCCTCCCACAGTCCAAGGATGTGCAGGTCAGGTGAATTGGCCATGCTAAATTGCCCGTAGTGTTAGGTTAGGGGTAAATGTAGGGGTATGTGGGTGGGTTGCACTTCGGCGGGTCGGTGTGGACTTGTTGGGCCGAAGGGCCTGTTTGCACACTGTAAAGTAATCTAATCTTATTTTGGTTCAGAAGTGTTGCTCACGTTGTCATTTGTGTTCCTTATAAGATGTTCAACAGTCGGAATCTGTTTCTGGAACAAATTGAAAGGCTAGAAGAGGGGAGTGATTGGGATCTCCTCCAGACCCCATGTATCGGATACAATGAAGTGAATGGGATCCCCTCCATTCAAACCCCAGGCCATCAACGTGGACTTCACCAGTTTCCTCATTTCCCTTCCCCCCCACCCCCCAACCTAACCCCGCTTCCAGCTCAGCACCGTCCTCATGACCCGTCCCATCTGACCACCTTCCTTCCCATCTATCTGCACCACACTCCCCTCGGACACATGGCCATTACCTCCACCTATCACTTTCCCAGCTCCGTCAGATGTTGAGAAACCAAACGCTGTGCTCATAAACATGCCGCACGTTAAGACATTGACACTGTGTCTCTGCTATCACAAGTATTGTCAGGGGTTCAAACAAGAGACAGTGCTGTGAGAGTGAGAGGTTTCTGACTTGATTTATTTCTGACCAGAATCATGAAATTAGAACATCACACTCTGTCCTTGTCTTGCTCTTCTTCCTTTGCTGTCTCTTTCTTATCTTCATTGATGTTCGATCCCTCACTCTTGTCCACTTGTTGAGTTTTCCACTGGGTTACAGAGAGCAGTGTAACATCAGCTCCTGCAGAAGTCTCCTCTTCACCCTCTGGAGGTAGCAGTGGACTGTATCTCAATATTGGGGTAAAAACAATAACTGCAGATGCTGGAAACCAAATACTGGATTAGTGATGCTGGAAGAGCACAACAGTTCAGGCAGCATCCAACGAGCAGCGAAATCGACGTTTCGGGCAAAAGCCCTTTCCTGATGAAGGACTTTTACCCGAAACGTCGATTTTGCTGCTCGTTGGATGCTGCCTGAACTGCTGTGCTCTTCCAGCGCCACGATTCCAGTATCTCAATATCGGCCACACCAACAGGACCACAAAGGGTTAATGGGTTACTCACAATGAAAAAAACATAGATCGTGCACTACAGCAAAAGGGGTTTTTAACACTGATTCCCACCTCCTGGTCTGACCCAGGGTGGAACATCAACAGTTTCCAATTAAATACAATGAGCGAGAGGCCCAGGCAGAGATCATTGAGCCCAAAGCGAGCACGTGGGCAGAGAGGTGGCAAGGGAGCAATTGGACAGGTCCAGGGGAAGGAATGTATTTGTGGAGATTCACTTCCATGACCAAAGGGAAGGGAGTGACAAAGTATTTTATTTGTATATTATCGACAATTCAGTATGAAACACCACACTGTTCAGTATCGATAATCACTCCCCACACCGTTCAGTATCAATAATCAATCCCCACACCGTTCAGTATCGATAATCACCCTCACACCGTTCAGTATCGATAATCAATCCCCACACCGTTCAGTATCGATAATCACTCCCCACACCGTTCAGTATCAATAATCAATCCCCACACCGTTCAGTATCGATAATCACTCCCCACACCGTTCAGTATCGATAATCAATCCCCACACCGTTCAGTATCGATAATCACTCCCCACACAGTTCAGTATCGATAATCACCCTCACACCGTACAGTATCGATAATCAATCCCCACACCGTTCAGTATCGATAATCACTCCCCACACCGTTCAGTATCAATAATCAATCCCCACACCGTTCAGTATCGATAATCACTCCCCACACAGTTCAGTATCGATAATCAATCCTCACACCGTTCAGTATCGATCATCAATCCCCACACCGTTCAGTATCGATAATCACCCTCACACCGTTCAGTATCGATAATCACTCCCCACGCCGTTCAGTATCAATAATCAATCCCCACACCATTCAGTATCGATAATCAATCCCCACACCGTTCAGTATCGATAATCAATCCCCACACCGTTCAGTATCGATAATCACTCCCCACACCGTTCAGTATCGATAATCAATCCCCACACCGTTCAGTATCGATAATCAATCCCCACACCGTTCAGTATCGATAATCAATCCCCACACCGTTCAGTATCAATAATCACTCCCCACACCGTACAGTATCGATAATCAATCCTCACACCGTTCAGTATCGATAATCACTCCCCACACCGTTCAGTATCGATAATCACTCCCCACACCGTTCAGTATCGATAATCAATCCCCACACCGTTCAGTATCGATAATCAATCCCCACACCGTTCAGTATCAATAATCACTCCCCACACCGTTCAGTATCGATAATCAATCCCCACACCGTTCAGTATCGATAATCAATCCCCACACCGTTCAGTATCAATAATCACTCCCCACACCGTTCAGTATCGATAACCAATCCCCACACCGTTCAGTATAAATAATCAATCACCACACCGTTCAGTATCGATAACCAATTCCCACACCGTTCAGTATCAATAATCAATCACCACACCGTTCAGAATCGATAATCAATCCCCACACCGTTCAGTATCAATAATCACGCCCCACACCTTTCAGTATCGATCATCAATCCCCACACCATTCAGTATCGATAAACATTCCCCACGCCGTTCAGTATCAATAATCAATCCCCACACCGTTCAGTATCGATAATCAATCCCCACACCGTTCAGTATCGATAACCAATCCCCACACCGTTCAGTATAAATAATCAATCACCACACTGTTCAGTATCGATAATCACTCCTCACACCGTTCAGTATCGATAATCACTCCCCACACCGTTCAGTATCGATAATCACTCCCCACGCCGTTCAGTATCAATAATCACTCCCCACACCGTTCAGTATCGATAACCAATCCCCACACCGTTCAGTATCAATAATCAATCACCACACCGTTCAGTATCGATAATCACTCCCCACACCGTTCAGTATCAATAATCACGCCCCACACCGTTCAGTATCGATCATCAATCCCCACACCATTCAGTATCGATAATCACTCCCCACGCCGTTCAGTATCGATAATCAATCCCCACACCGTTCAGTATCGATAACCAATCCCCACACCGTTCAGTATCAATAATCAATCACCACACCGTTCAGTATCGATAATCACTCCCCACACCGTTCAGTATCAATAATCAATCCTCACACCGTTCAGTATCGATAATCAATCCCCACACCGTTCAGTATCGATAATCACCCCCACACCGTTCAGTATCGATCATCAATCCCCACACCATTCAGTATCGATAATCACTCCCCACGCCGTTCAGTATCAATAATCACTCCCCACACCGTTCAGTATCGATAATCAATCCCCACACCGTTCAGTATCGATAACCAATCCCCACACCGTTCAGTATCAATAATCAATCACCACACAGTTCAGTATCGATAATCACTCCCCACACCGTTCAGTATCAATAATCAATCCCCACACCGTTCAGTATCGATAATCACCCTCACACCTTTCAGTATCGATCATCAATCCCCACACCATTCAGTATCGATTATCAATCCCCACACCGTTCAGTATCGATAATCAATCCCCACACCATTCAGTATCGATAATCAATCCCCACACCATTCAGTATCGATAATCAATCCCCACAACATTCAGGATGGATAATCAATCCCCACACCGTTCAGTATCGATTATTAATCCCCACACCGTTCAGTATCGATAATCAATTCCCACAACATTCAGTATGGATAATCAATCCCCACACCGTTCAGTATCGATCATCACTCCCCACACCGTTCAGTGTCTATAATCAATCCTCACACCATTCAGTATCGATAATCAATCCCCGCACCGTTCAGTATCGATAATCACTCCCCACACCGTTCAGTATCGATAATCACTCCCCACACCGTTCAGTATCGATAACCAATCCCCACACCATTCAGTATCAATAATCAATCCCCACACCATTCAGTATCAATAATCAATCCCCACTCCGTTCAGTATCGATAATCACTCCCCACACCGTTCAGTATCAATAATCAATCACCACACAGTTCAGTATCGATAATCAATCCCCGCACCGTTCAGTATCGATAATCACTCCCCACACCGTTCAGTATCAATAATCAATCACCACACAGTTCAGTATCGATAATCAATCCCCACACCGTTCAGTATCGATAATTACTCCCCACTCCGTTCAGTATCGATAACCAATCCCCACACCGTTCAGTATCAATAATCAATCACCACACAGTTCAGTATCGATAATCACTCCCCACACCGTTCAGTATCAATAATCAATCACCACACAGTTCAGTATCGATAATCAATCCCCACAGCGTTCAGTATCGATAATCACTCCCCACTCCATTCAGTATCGATAATCAATCCTCACACCGTTCAGTATCGATAATCACTCCCCACACCGTTCAGTATCAATAATCAATCCTCACACCGTTCAGTATCGATAATCACTCCCCACACCGTTCAGTATCAATAATCAATCCTCACACCATTCAGTATCGATAATCACTCCCCACACCGTTCAGTATCGATAATCAATCCCCACACCGTTCAGTATCGATAATCACTCCCCACACCGTTCAGTATCAATAATCAATCCTCACACCATTCAGTATCGATAATCACTCCCCACACCGTTCAGTATCAATAATCACTCCCCACACCGTACAGTATTGATAATCACTCCCCACACCATTCAGTATCAATAATCAATCACCACACAGTTCAGTATCGATAACCAATCCCCACACCGTTCAGTATCGATAATCAATCCCCACACCGTTCAGTATCGATAACCAATCCCCACACCGTTCAGTATCAATAATCAATCCCCACACCGTTCAGTGTCTATAATCAATCCCCACACCGTTCAGTGTCTATAATCAATCCCCACACCGTTCAGTATCAATAATCAATCCCCACACCGTTCAGTGTCTATAATCAACCCCCACACCGTTCAGTATCAATAATCAATCCCCACACCGTTCAGTGTCTATAACCAATCCCCACACTGTTCAGTATCAATAATCAATCCCCACACCGTTCAGTGTCTATAATCAATCCCCACACTGTTCAGTATCGATAATCAATCCCCAAACCGTTCAGTATCGATAATCAATCCCCACACCGTTCAGTGTCTATAATCAATCCCCACACTGTTCAGTATCGATAATCAATCCCCAAACCGTTCAGTATCGATAATCAATCCCCACACCGTTCAGTATCGATAATCACCCTCACACCGTTCAGTATCGATAGTCACTCCCCACTCCATTCAGTATCGATAATCACTCCCCACACCGTTCAGTATCGATAATCAATCTCCACACCGTTCAGTATCGATAATCAATCCCCACACCGTTCAGTATCGATAATCAATCCCCACACCGTTCAGTATCAATAATCACTCCCCACACCGTTCAGTATCGATAACCAATCCCCACACCGTTCAGTATAAATAATCAATCACCACACCGTTCAGTATCGATAACCAATTCCCACACCGTTCAGTATCAATAATCAATCACCACACCGTTCAGAATCAATAATCAATCCCCACACCGTTCAGTATCAATAATCACGCCCCACACCTTTCAGTATCGCTCATCAATCCCCACACCATTCAGTATCGATAAACATTCCCCACGCCGTTCAGTATCAATAATCAATCCCCACACCGTTCAGTATCGATTATCAATCCCCACACCGTTCAGTATCGATAACCAATCCCCACACCGTTCAGTATAAATAATCAATCACCACACTGTTCAGTATTGATAATCACTCCCCACACCGTTCAGTATCGATAATCACTCCCCACACCGTTCAGTATCGATAATCACTCCCCACGCCGTTCAGTATCAATAATCACTCCCCACACCGTTCAGTATCGATAACCAATCCCCACACCGTTCAGTATCAATAATCAATCACCACACCGTTCAGTATCGATAATCACTCCCCACACCGTTCAGTATCAATAATCAATCACCACACAGTTCAGTATCGATAATCAATCCCCGCACCGTTCAGTATCGATAATCACTCCCCACACCGTTCAGTATCAATAATCAATCACCACACAGTTCAGTATCGATAATCAATCCCCACACCGTTCAGTATCGATAATTACTCCCCACTCCGTTCAGTATCGATAACCAATCCCCACACCGTTCAGTATCAATAATCAATCACCACACAGTTCAGTATCGATAATCACTCCCCACACCGTTCAGTATCAATAATCAATCACCACACAGTTCAGTATCGATAATCAATCCCCACAGCGTTCAGTATCGATAATCACTCCCCACTCCATTCAGTATCGATAATCACTCCCCACGCCGTTCAGTATCGATAATCAATCCCCACACCGTTCAGTATCGATAACCAATCCCCACACCGTTCAGTATCAATAATCAATCACCACACCGTTCAGTATCGATAATCACTCCCCACACCGTTCAGTATCAATAATCAATCCTCACACCGTTCAGTATCGATAATCAATCCCCACACCGTTCAGTATCGATAATCACCCCCACACCGTTCAGTATCGATCATCAATCCCCACACCATTCAGTATCGATAATCACTCCCCACGCCGTTCAGTATCAATAATCACTCCCCACACCGTTCAGTATCGATAATCAATCCCCACACCGTTCAGTATCGATAACCAATCCCCACACCGTTCAGTATCAATAATCAATCACCACACAGTTCAGTATCGATAATCACTCCCCACACCGTTCAGTATCAATAATCAATCCCCACACTGTTCAGTATCGATAATCACCCTCACACCTTTCAGTATCGATCATCAATCCCCACACCATTCAGTATCGATTATCAATCCCCACACCGTTCAGTATCGATAATCAATCCCCACACCATTCAGTATCGATAATCAATCCCCACACCATTCAGTATCGATAATCAATCCCCACAACATTCAGTATGGATAATCAATCCCCACACCGTTCAGTATCGATTATTAATCCCCACACCGTTCAGTATCGATAATCAATTCCCACAACATTCAGTATGGATAATCAATCCCCACACCGTTCAGTATCGATCATCACTCCCCACACCGTTCAGTGTCTATAATCAATCCTCACACCATTCAGTATCGATAATCAATCCCCGCACCGTTCAGTATCGATAATCACTCCCCACACCGTTCAGTATCGATAATCACTCCCCACACCGTTCAGTATCGATAACCAATCCCCACACCATTCAGTATCAATAATCAATCCCCACACCGTTCAGTATCAATAATCAATCCCCACTCCGTTCAGTATCGATAATCACTCCCCACACCGTTCAGTATCAATAATCAATCACCACACAGTTCAGTATCGATAATCACTCCCCACACCGTTCAGTATCAATAATCAATCACCACACAGTTCAGTATCGATAATCAATCCCCACACCGTTCAGTATCGATAATTACTCCCCACTCCGTTCAGTATCGATAACCAATCCCCACACCGTTCAGTATCAATAATCAATCACCACACAGTTCAGTATCGATAATCACTCCCCACACCGTTCAGTATCAATAATCAATCACCACACAGTTCAGTATCGATAATCAATCCCCACAGCGTTCAGTATCGATAATCACTCCCCACTCCATTCAGTATCGATAATCAATCCTCACACCGTTCAGTATCGATAATCACTCCCCACACCGTTCAGTATCAATAATCAATCCTCACACCATTCAGTATCGATAATCACTCCCCACACCGTTCAGTATCGATAATCAATCCCCACACCGTTCAGTATCGATAATCACTCCCCACACCGTTCAGTATCAATAATCAATCCTCACACCATTCAGTATCGATAATCACTCCCCACACCGTTCAGTATCAATAATCACTCCCCACACCGTACAGTATTGATAATCACTCCCCACACCATTCAGTATCAATAATCAATCACCACACAGTTCAGTATCGATAACCAATCCCCACACCGTTCAGTATCGATAATCAATCCCCACACCGTTCAGTATCGATAACCAATCCCCACACCGTTCAGTATCAATAATCAATCCCCACACCGTTCAGTGTCTATAATCAATCCCCACACCGTTCAGTGTCTATAATCAATCCCCACACCGTTCAGTATCAATAATCAATCCCCACACCGTTCAGTGTCTATAATCAACCCCCACACCGTTCAGTATCAATAATCAATCCCCACACCGTTCAGTGTCTATAACCAATCCCCACACTGTTCAGTATCAATAATCAATCCCCACACCGTTCAGTGTCTATAATCAATCCCCACACTGTTCAGTATCGATAATCAATCCCCAAACCGTTCAGTATCGATAATCAATCCCCACACCGTTCAGTGTCTATAATCAATCCCCACACTGTTCAGTATCGATAATCAATCCCCAAACCGTTCAGTATCGATAATCAATCCCCACACCGTTCAGTATCGATAATCACCCTCACACCGTTCAGTATCGATAGTCACTCCCCACTCCATTCAGTATCGATAATCACTCCCCACACCGTTCAGTATCGATAATCAATCTCCACACCGTTCAGTATCGATAATCAATCCCCACACCGTTCAGTATCGATAATCACTCCCCACACCGTTCGGTATCGATAATCACTCCCCAATCCGTTCAGTATCGATAATCACTCCCCACTCCGTTCAGTATCGATAAAAACTCCCCACACCGTTCAGTATCGATCATCAATCCCCACACCATTCAGTATCGATAATCAATCCCCAATCCGTTCAGTATCGATAAAAACTCCCCACACCGTTCAGTATCGATCATCAATCCCCACACTGTTCAGTATTGATAATCACTCCCCAATCCGTTCAGTATCGATAAAAACTCCCTACACCGTTCAGTATCGATAATCAATCCCCACACCGATCAGTATCGATAATCACTCCCCACACTGTTCAGTACTGATAATCACTCCCCAATCCGTTCAGTATCGATAAAAACTCCCTACACCGTTCAGTATCGATAATCACTCCCCACGCCGATCAGTATCGATAATCAATCCCCACACCGTTCAGTATCGATAATCAATCCCCAAACCGTTCAGTATCGATTATCAATCCGCACACCGTTCAGTATCGATAATCAATCATCACACCGTTCAGTATCGATAATCAATCCCCACACCGTTCAGAATCGATTATCAATCCGCACACCGTTCAGTATCAATAATCAATCCCCACACCATTCAGTATCGATACTCAATCCCCACACCGTTCAGTATCGATAATCACTCCCCACACCGTTCAGTATCGATAATCAATCACCACACCGTTCAGTATCGATAATCAATCCTCACACCGTTCAGTATCGATAATCACTCCCCACACCGTTCAGTATCGATAATCAATCCCCACACAGTTCAGTATCGATTATCAATCCCCACACCGTTCAGTATCAATAATCAATCCTCACACCGTTCAGTATCGATTATCAATCCCCACTCTGTTCAGTATAAATAATCAATCCTCACACCGTTCAGTATAAATAATCAATCCCCACACCGTTCAGAATCGATTATCAATCCGCACACCGTTCAGTATCAATAAACAATCCCCACACCATTCAGTATCAGTAATCAATCCCCACACCGTTCAGTATCGATTATCAATCCTCACACCGTTCAGTATCGATAATCAATCCCCACACCGTTCAGTATCGATAATCAATCACCACACCGTTCAGTATCGATAATCAATCCTCACACCGTTCAGTATCGATAATCAATCCCCACACCGTTCAGTATCGATAATCAATCACCACACCGTTCAGTATCGATAATCAATCCGCACACCGTTCAGTATCGATAATCAATTACCACACCGTTCAGTATCGATAATCACTCCCCACACCGTTCAGTATCGATAATCAATATCCACACCGTTCAGTGTCTATAATCAGTACCCACACCGTTCAGTATCGTTAATCAATCCCCAAACCGTTCAGTATCGATAATCACTCCCCACATCGTTCAGTATCGATAATCAATCCCCACACCGTTCAGTATCGATAATCACTCCTCTCACCGTTCAGTATCGATTATCTATCGCCACACCGTTCAGTATCGATAATCACTCCCCACACCGTTCAGTATCGATGATCAATCACCACACCGTTCAGTATCGATAATCACTCCCCACACCGTTCAGTATCGATAATCAATCCCCACACCGTTCAGAATCGATTATCAATCCCCACACCGTTCAGTATCGATAATCACTCCCCACACCGTTCAGTATCGATACTCAATCCCCACACCGTTCAGTATAGATAATCACTCCCCACACCGTTCAGTATCGATAATCACTCCCCACACCGTTCAGTATCGATACTCAATCCCCACACCGTTCAGTATAGATAATCACTCCCCACACCGTTCAGTATCGATAATCAATCCCCACACCGTTCCGTATCAATAATTAATCCCCGCACCGTTCAGTATCGATAATCAATCCCCACACCATTCAGTATCGATAATCACTCCCCAATCCGTTCAGTATCGATAACCACTCCCCACACCGTTCAGTATCGATAATCAATCCCCACACCATTCAGTATCGATAATCAATCCTCACACCGTTCAGTATCAATAATCACTCCACACACCGTTCAGTATCGATAATCAATCCCCACACCATTCAGTATCGATTATCAATCCCCACACCGTTCAGTATCGATAATCAATCCCCACACCATTCAGTATCGATTATCAATCCCCACACCGTTCAGTATCGATAATCAATCGACACACCATTCAGTATCGATTATAAATCCCCACACCGTTCAGTATCGATAATCAATCCCCACACCATTCAGTATCGATAATCACTCCCCAATCCGTTCAGTATCGATAACCACTCCCCACACCGTTCAGTATCGATAATCAATCCCCACACCATTCAGTATCGATAATCAATCCTCACACCGTTCAGTATCAATAATCACTCCCCACACCGTTCAGTATCGATAATCAATCCCCACACCATTCAGTATCGATTATCAATCCCCACACCGTTCAGTATCGATAATCAATCCCCACACCATTCAGTATCGATTATCAATCCCCACACCGTTCAGTATCGATAATCAATCGACACACCATTCAGTATCGATTATAAATCCCCACACCGTTCAGTATCGATAATCACTCCCCACACCGTTCAGTATCGATAATCACTCCCCACACCG
Source organism: Chiloscyllium punctatum (assembly GCF_047496795.1). Classification (NCBI taxonomy): domain Eukaryota; kingdom Metazoa; phylum Chordata; class Chondrichthyes; order Orectolobiformes; family Hemiscylliidae; genus Chiloscyllium; species Chiloscyllium punctatum. The sequence continues at coordinate 46,304,034 of NC_092772.1, forward strand.
TTCAGTATCGATAATCAATCCCCACACCGTTCAGTATCGATAACCAATCCCCACACCGTTCAGTATCGATAATCAATCCTCACACCGTTCAGTATCAATAATCAATCCCCACACCGTTCAGTATCGATAATCAATCCCCACACCGTTCAGTATCGATAATCAATCCCCACACCGTTCAGTATCGATAATCACTCCCCGCACCGTTCAGTATCAATAATCACTCCCCACACCGTTCAGTATCGATAATCACTCCCCACACCGTTCAGTATCGATAATCAATCCCCACACCGTTCAGTATCGATAATCACTCCCCACACCGTTCAGTATCGATAATCAATCCCCACACCGTTCAGTATCGATAATCACTCCCCACACCGTTCAGTATCGATAATCAATCCCCACACCATTCAGTATCGATAATCACTCCCCACACCGTTCAGTATCGATAATCAATCCCCACACCGTTCAGTATCGATAATCACTCCCCACACCGTTCAGTATCGATAATCAATCCCCACACTGTTCAGTATCGATAATCACTCCCCACACCGTTCAGTATCGATAACCAATCCCCACACCGTTCAGTATCGATAATCAATCCCCACACCGTTCAGTATCGATAATCACTCCCCACACCGTTAAGTATCAATAATCAATCCCCACACCGTTCAGTATCGATAATCACTCCCCACACCGTTCAGTATCGATAATCAATCCGCACACCGTTCAGTATCGATAATCAGTCCCCACACCGTTCAGTATCGATAATCAATCCCCACACCGTTCAGTATCGATAATCAATCCGCACACCGTTCAGTATCGATAATCACTCCCCACACCGTTCAGTATCAATAATCAATCCCCACACCGTTCAGTATCGATAACCACTCCCCACAACGTTCAGTATCGATAATCAATCCGCACACCGTTCAGTATCGATAATCAATCCCCACACCGTTCAGTATCGATAATCAATCCCCACACCGTTCAGTATCGATAATTAATCCCCACACCGTTCAGTATCAATAATCAATCCCCACACCGTTCAGTATCGATAATCAATCCCCACACCGTTCAGTATCGATAATCACTCCCCACACCGTTCAGTATCAATAATCAATCCCCACAACGTTCAGTATCGATAATCAATCCGCACACCGTTCAGTATCGATAATCAATCCCCACACCGTTCAGTATCGATAATTAATCCCCACACCGTTCAGTATCAATAATCAATCCCCACACCGTTCAGTATCGATAATCACTCCCCCCACCGTTCAGTATCAATAATCAATCCCCACACCGTTCAGTATCGATAATCAATCCCCACACCGTTCAGTATCGATAATCAATCCCCACACCGTTCAGTATCGATAATCACTCCCCACACCGTTCAGTATCAATAATCAATCCCCACAACGTTCAGTATCGATAATCAATCCGCACACCGTTCAGTATCGATAATCAATCCCCACACCGTTCAGTATCGATAATCAATCCCCACACCGTTCAGTATCGATAATTAATCCCCACACCGTTCAGTATCAATAATCAATCCCCACACCGTTCAGTATCGATAATCACTCCCCACACCGTTCAGTATCAATAATCAATCCCCACACCGTTCAGTATCGATAATCACTCCCCACACCATTCAGTATCGATGATCAATCCCCGCACCGTTCAGTATCGATAATCAATCCCCACACCGTTCCGTATCAATAATTAATCCCCGCACCGTTCAGTATCGATAATCAATCCCCACACCATTCAGTATCGATAATCACTCCCCAATCCGTTCGGTATCGATAACCACTCCCCACACCGTTCAGTATCGATAATCAATCCCCACACCATTCAGTATCGATAATCAATCCTCACACCGTTCAGTATCAATAATCACTCCCCACACCGTTCAGTATCAATAATCAATCCCCACACCATTCAGTATCGATTATCAATCCCCACACCGTTCAGTATCGATAATCAATCCCCACACCATTCAGTATCGATTATCAATCCCCACACCGTTCAGTATCGATAATCAATCGACACACCATTCAGTATCGATTATAAATCCCCACACCGTTCAGTATCGATAATCAATCCCCACACCATTCAGTATCGATAATCACTCCCCAATCCGTTCAGTATCGATAACCACTCCCCACACCGTTCAGTATCGATAATCAATCCCCACACCATTCAGTATCGATAATCAATCCTCACACCGTTCAGTATCAATAATCACTCCCCACACCGTTCAGTATCGATAATCAATCCCCACACCATTCAGTATCGATTATCAATCCCCACACCGTTCAGTATCGATAATCAATCCCCACACCATTCAGTATCGATTATCAATCCCCACACCGTTCAGTATCGATAATCAATCGACACACCATTCAGTATCGATTATAAATCCCCACACCGTTCAGTATCGATAATCACTCCCCACACCGTTCAGTATCGATAATCACTCCCCACACCGTTCAGTATCGATAATCAATCCCCACACCGTTCAGTATCGATAACCAATCCCCACACCGTTCAGTATCGATAATCAATCCTCACACCGTTCAGTATCAATAATCAATCCCCACACCGTTCAGTATCGATAATCAATCCCCACACCGTTCAGTATCGATAATCAATCCCCACACCGTTCAGTATCGATAATCACTCCCCACACCGTTCAGTATCAATAATCAATCCCCACAACGTTCAGTATCGATAATCAATCCGCACACCGTTCAGTATCGATAATCAATCCCCACACCGTTCAGTATCGATAATCAATCCCCACACCGTTCAGTATCGATAATTAATCCCCACACCGTTCAGTATCAATAATCAATCCCCACACCGTTCAGTATCGATAATCACTCCCCACACCGTTCAGTATCAATAATCAATCCCCACACCGTTCAGTATCGATAATCACTCCCCACACCATTCAGTATCGATGATCAATCCCCGCACCGTTCAGTATCGATAATCAATCCCCTCTCCATTCAGTATCGATTATCTATCCCCACACCATTCAGTATCGATAATCACTCCCCACACAGTTCAGTATCGATAATTAATCCCCGCACCGTTCAGTATCAATAATCACTCCCCACACAGTTCAGTATCGATAACCACTCTCCACTCCCTAACACACACTCTAACACACACACACACTCTCTAACATACACACACACACACTCACTAACACACACACACACTCTCTAACACACACACACACACTCTCTCTAACACACACACATCTCACCAACACACACACACACTCTCTCTAACACACACACACACTCTCACTAACACACACACACACACTCTAACACACACACACTCTCTAATACACACACACTCACTAACACACACACACTCTCTCTAACACACACACATCTCACTAACACACACACACACTCTCTCTAACACACACACACACACACACTCTAACACACACACTCTCTCTAACACACACACACTCTCTCTAACACACACACTCTCTCTAACACACACACACTCTCTCTAACACACACACACTCTCTAATACACACACACTCACTAACACACACACACTCTCTCTAACACACACACATCTCACTAACACACACACACACTCTCTCTAACACACACACACACACACACTCTAACACACACACTCTCTCTAACACACACACACTCTCTCTAACACACACACTCTCTCTAACACACACACACTCTCTAATACACACACACTCACTAACACACACACACTCTCTCTAACACACACACATCTCACTAACACACACACACACTCTCTCTAACACACACACACACACACTCTCTAACACACACACACACACTCTCTCTAACACACACACATCTCACCAACACACACACACACTCTCTCTAACACACACACACACTCTCACTAACACACACACACACACTCTAACACACACACACTCTCTAATACACACACACTCACTAACACACACACACTCTCTCTAACACACACACTCTCTCTAACACACACACACACACACACTCTAACACACACACTCTCTCTAACACACACACATCTCACTAACACACACACACACTCTCTCTAACACACACACACACACACACACTAACACACACACTCTCACTAACACACACACACTCTCTAACACACACACACTCTCTAACACACACACACTCTCACTAACACACACACTCTCTCTAACACACACACTCTCTAACACACACACACTCTCTCACACACTCTCTAACACACACACACTCTCTAACACACACACACACTCTCTCTAACACACACACTCTCACTAACACACACACACACTGTCTAACACACACACTCTCACTAATACACACACACTCTCACTAATACACACACACACTGTCTAACACACACACTCTCTCTAACACACATACACTCTCTCTAACACACACACACTGTAACACACACACATTGTCACTAACACACACTCTCTCTCTCTAACACACACTCTCTCTCTAACACACACTCTCTCTCTAACACACACTCACTCTAACACACACACTCACTCTAACACACATACACTCTCTCTAACACACACACACTGTAACACACACACACATTGTCACTAACACACACACACTCTCTCTAACACACACTCTCTCTCTAACACACACTCACTCTAACACACACACTCTCTCTAACACACATACACTCTCTCTAACACACACACACTGTAACACACACACACACATTGTCACTAACACACACTCTCTCTCTCTAACACACACTCTCTCTCTAACACACACTCACTCTAACACACACACTCACTCTAACACACACACTCTCACTAACACACACACTCTCTGACACACACACACTCTCTGTCTAACACACACACTCTCTAACACACACACACTGTCTAACACACACACTCTCTCTCTAACACACATACACTCTCTCTAACACACACTCACTGTAACACACACACACATTGTCACTAACACACACACACTCTCTCTAACACACTCTCTCTCTCTAACACACACTCTCTCTCTCTAACACACACACACACTCTAACACACACACACACACTCTCACTAACACACACACTCTCACTAACACACACACACACTCTAACACACACTCTCTCTCTAACACACACTCTCTCTCTCTAACACACACTCACTCTAACACACACACTCTAACACACACACACTCTAACACACACACACACACTCTCACTAACACACACACTCTCACTAACACACACACACTCTCTAACACACACTCTCTCTCTAACACACACTCTCTCTCTCTAACACACACTCACTCTAACACACACACTCTAACACACACACACTCTCACTAACACACACACTGTCACTAATACACACACACTCTCTCACACACACACTCACACTCTCTAACACACACACACTCTCTAACACACACACTCTCTCACACACTCTCTAACACACACTCACTCTCAAACACACACACACACTCTCTAACACACACATACTCTCTAACACACACACACACTCTCTCTAACGGCGCTGTGAGGCAGCAGTGCTAACCACTGTGCCACCATGCCGCCCAGAGAGTATCGATAATCACTCCCCACACCGTTCAGTATCAATAATCAATCCCCACAACGTTCAGTATCGATAATCAATCCCCACACCGTTCAGTATCGATAATCAATCCGCACACCGTTCAGTATCGATAATCAATCCCCACACCGTTCAGTATCGATAATCACTCCCCACACCGTTCAGTATCGATAATCAATCCCCACACCGTTCAGTATCGATAATCACTCCCCACACCGTTCAGTATCGATAATCAATCCCCACACCGTTCAGTATCGATAATCACCCTCACACCGTTCAGTATCGATAATCAATCCCCAAACCGTTCAGTATCGATAATCACTCCCCACACCGTTCAGTATCGATAATCAATCCCCACACCGTTCAGTATCGATAATCACCCTCACACCGTTCAGTATCGATAATCAATCCCCACACCGTTCAGTATCGATAATCAATCCCCACACCGTTCAGTATCGATAATCAATCCGCACACCGTTCAGTATCGATAATCAATCCCCACACCGTTCAGTATCGATAATCAATCCGCACACCGTTCAGTATCGATAATCAATCCCCACACCGTTCAGTATCAATAATCAATCCCCACACCGTTCAGTATCAATAATCAATCCCCACACCGTTCAGTATCGATAATCACTCCCCACACCGTTCAGTATCGATAATCAATCACCACACCGTTCAGTATCGATAATCAATCCCCACACCGTTCAGTATCGATAATCAATCCCCACACCGTTCAGTATCGATAATCAATCCCCACACCGTTCAGTATCGATAATTAATCCCCACACCGTTCAGTATCGATAATCACTCCCCCCACCGTTCAGTATCAATAATCAATCCCCACACCGTTCAGTATCGATAATCAATCCCCACACCGTTCAGTATCGATAATCAATCCCCACACCGTTCAGTATCGATAATCACTCCCCACACCGTTCAGTATCAATAATCAATCCCCACAACGTTCAGTATCGATAATCAATCCGCACACCGTTCAGTATCGATAATCAATCCCCACACCGTTCAGTATCGATAATCAATCCCCACACCGTTCAGTATCGATAATTAATCCCCACACCGTTCAGTATCAATAATCAATCCCCACACCGTTCAGTATCGATAATCACTCCCCACACCGTTCAGTATCAATAATCAATCCCCACACCGTTCAGTATCGATAATCACTCCCCACACCATTCAGTATCGATGATCAATCCCCGCACCGTTCAGTATCGATAATCAATCCCCTCTCCATTCAGTATCGATTATCTATCCCCACACCATTCAGTATCGATAATCACTCCCCACACAGTTCAGTATCGATAATTAATCCCCGCACCGTTCAGTATCAATAATCACTCCCCACACAGTTCAGTATCGATAACCACTCTCCACTCCCTAACACACACTCTAACACACACACACACTCTCTAACATACACACACACACACACACTCACTAACACACACACACACTCTCTAACACACACACACACACTCTCTCTAACACACACACATCTCACCAACACACACACACACTCTCTCTAACACACACACACACTCTCACTAACACACACACACACACTCTAACACACACACACTCTCTAATACACACACACTCACTAACACACACACACTCTCTCTAACACACACACATCTCACTAACACACACACACACTCTCTCTAACACACACACACACACACACTCTAACACACACACTCTCTCTAACACACACACACTCTCTCTAACACACACACTCTCTCTAACACACACACACTCTCTCTAACACACACACACTCTCTAATACACACACACTCACTAACACACACACACTCTCTCTAACACACACACATCTCACTAACACACACACACACTCTCTCTAACACACACACACACACACACTCTAACACACACACTCTCTCTAACACACACACACTCTCTCTAACACACACACTCTCTCTAATACACACACACTCACTAACACACACACACTCTCTCTAACACACACACATCTCACTAACACACACACACACTCTCTCTAACACACACACACACACACACACTAACACACACACTCTCACTAACACACACACACTCTCTAACACACACACACTCTCTAACACACACACACTCTCACTAACACACACACTCTCTCTAACACACACACTCTCTAACACACACACACTCTCTCACACACTCTCTAACACACACACACTCTCTAACACACACACACACTCTCTCTAACACACACACTCTCACTAACACACACACACACTGTCTAACACACACACTCTCACTAATACACACACACTCTCACTAATACACACACACACTGTCTAACACACACACTCTCTCTAACACACATACACTCTCTCTAACACACACACACTGTAACACACACACATTGTCACTAACACACACTCTCTCTCTCTAACACACACTCTCTCTCTAACACACACTCTCTCTCTAACACACACTCACTCTAACACACATACACTCTCTCTAACACACACACACTGTAACACACACACACATTGTCACTAACACACACACACTCTCTCTAACACACACTCTCTCTCTAACACACACTCACTCTAACACACACACTCTCTCTAACACACATACACTCTCTCTAACACACACACACTGTAACACACACACACACATTGTCACTAACACACACTCTCTCTCTCTAACACACACTCTCTCTCTAACACACACTCACTCTAACACACACACTCACTCTAACACACACACTCTCACTAACACACACACTCTCTGACACACACACACTCTCTGTCTAACACACACACTCTCTAACACACACACACTGTCTAACACACACACTCTCTCTCTAACACACATACACTCTCTCTAACACACACTCACTGTAACACACACACACATTGTCACTAACACACACACACTCTCTCTAACACACTCTCTCTCTCTAACACACACTCTCTCTCTCTAACACACACACACACTCTAACACACACACACACACTCTCACTAACACACACACTCTCACTAACACACACACACACTCTAACACACACTCTCTCTCTAACACACACTCTCTCTCTCTAACACACACTCACTCTAACACACACACTCTAACACACACACACTCTAACACACACACACACACTCTCACTAACACACACACTCTCACTAACACACACACACTCTCTAACACACACTCTCTCTCTAACACACACTCTCTCTCTCTAACACACACTCACTCTAACACACACACTCTAACACACACACACTCTCACTAACACACACACTGTCACTAATACACACACACTCTCTCACACACACACTCACACTCTCTAACACACACACACTCTCTAACACACACACTCTCTCACACACTCTCTAACACACACTCACTCTCAAACACACACACACACTCTCTAACACACACATACTCTCTAACACACACACACACTCTCTCTAACGGCGCTGTGAGGCAGCAGTGCTAACCACTGTGCCACCATGCCGCCCAGAGAGTATCGATAATCACTCCCCACACCGTTCAGTATCAATAATCAATCCCCACAACGTTCAGTATCGATAATCAATCCCCACACCGTTCAGTATCGATAATCAATCCGCACACCGTTCAGTATCGATAATCAATCCCCACACCGTTCAGTATCGATAATCACTCCCCACACCGTTCAGTATCGATAATCAATCCCCACACCGTTCAGTATCGATAATCACTCCCCACACCGTTCAGTATCGATAATCAATCCCCACACCGTTCAGTATCGATAATCACCCTCACACCGTTCAGTATCGATAATCAATCCCCAAACCGTTCAGTATCGATAATCACTCCCCACACCGTTCAGTATCGATAATCAATCCCCACACCGTTCAGTATCGATAATCACCCTCACACCGTTCAGTATCGATAATCAATCCCCACACCGTTCAGTATCGATAATCAATCCCCACACCGTTCAGTATCGATAATCAATCCGCACACCGTTCAGTATCGATAATCAATCCCCACACCGTTCAGTATCAATAATCAATCCCCACACCGTTCAGTATCGATAATCAATCCCCACACCGTTCAGTATCGATAATCAATCCCCACACCGTTCAGTATCGATAATCAATCCGCACACCGTTCAGTATCGATAATCAATCCCCACACCGTTCAGTATCGATAATCACTCCCCACACCGTTCAGTATCGATAATCAATCCCCACACCGTTCAGTATCGATAATCACTCCCCACACCGTTCAGTATCGATAATCAATCCCCACACCGTTCAGTATCGATAATCACCCTCACACCGTTCAGTATCGATAATCAATCCCCAAACCGTTCAGTATCGATAATCACTCCCCACACCGTTCAGTATCGATAATCAATCCCCACACCGTTCAGTATCGATAATCACCCTCACACCGTTCAGTATCGATAATCAATCCCCACACCGTTCAGTATCGATAATCAATCCCCACACCGTTCAGTATCGATAATCAATCCCCACACCGTTCAGTATCGATAATCACCCTCACACCGTTCAGTATCGATAATCAATCCCCACACCGTTCAGTATCGATAATCAATCCCCACACCGTTCAGTATCAATAATCAATCCCCACACCGTTCAGTATCGATAATCAATCCCCACACCGTTCAGTATCAATAATCAATCCCCACACCGTTCAGTATCGATCATCAATCCCCACACCATTCAGTATCAATAATCAATCCCCACACCGTTCAGTATTGATAATCAATCCCCACACCGTTCAGTATCAATAATCAATCCCCACACCGTTCAGTATCGATAATCACTCCCCACACCGTAGTGTTAGGTAAGGGGTAGATATAGATGTAGAGGTAGGGGTATGGGTGGGTTACACTTCGGCGGGGCGGTGTGGACTTGTTGGGCCGAAGGGCTTGTTTCCACACTGTAAGTAATCTAATCTAATCTAATTTAATCTAATTGTCACTCTCTAACACACACACACTCTCTAACACACACACTCTAACACACACTCTCTCTAACACACACACACTCTCTAACACACACTCTCTCTAACACACACTCTCTCTAACACACACACTCTCACTAACACACACACACTCTCTCTAACACACACACACACTCACACTCTCTAACACACACACACACACTCTCACTAACACACACACACTCTCTCTAACACACACACACACTCACACTCTCTAACACACACACACACACTCTCTAACACACACACACTCTCTAACACACACACACACTCTAACACACACTCTCTCTAACACACACACTCTCACTAACACACACACACTCTCTCTAACACACACACTCTCTAACACACACACACACTCACACTCTCTAACACACACACACACTCTCTAACACACACACACTCTCTAACACACACTCTCTCTTACACACACACTCTCTAACACACACTCTCTCTAACACACACTCTCTCTTACACACATTCACTCTTACACACACACTCTCTAACACACACACTCTCTCTCTAACTAACACACACACACTCTCTCCTTTTAACTCTTCCTCTTCCTCTCCCCTCTCCCCCCACCCCTTTCTCTCTCTATCTCTCTGACTCCCTCTCTCTGCCCCTCTCCCTCACACGCATGTTCATATGCACATATATGTCTATGGGATGAAGTTGCAGCTGCAGATTTGTACATGCAGATACATTCTATTTTGTTCAAAAGCAGACAACCTGTAGGCAGTCAGTTCATGAGGCCTTTTAGAAATTCCTACTTTGGAAATGGAACCAGTCTGACTCAATGCTGAGATACAGACAGACTCTATCCTCACACCTTTAATGCATTGGCTACGTTGAGCTTTCACCTTGTTTCATAAAGCCTCAAATTATCTCAAGAATTTAACTTGAAAGAGGTTCTGGGGTTTGCATATTGATGAATTGAAACCTGCATTCCCATTCTAAGTGATTAAAGACATAACAGCAGCCTGGGTTTGTTCAATACTTGGCATCAGTTGTATCTTTGATCATTGATCTTTCGCTATACAATCTGTGTCCTAAGATCCTACCCCACTACAAACCTGACGAAGGAGCGTCTCTCCGAAAGCTAGTGCTTCCAAATAAACCTGTTGGACTATAACCTGGTGTTGTGTGATTTTTAATTTTGTCTACCCCAGACCGACACCAGCACCTGCTCACCATCCCCTCCATCAAACCCTCCCAGGACAGGGACAGCAAAGGGTCTGGTGCAGAGTAAAGCTCCCTCTACACCGTGTAGACCTGGCTACAAATTTTGTCTCACCATTCAGAGTTATTCAGCTCAGTGAGCCCTCACAGCTCTCCCATTATTTTTCCTGTCTCCCCCATCTCTTTTGTTTCCCGAGCGCGTATGACAACATATTGGATAACGATACATTCACTTTTAGGTTTGAAAACCAGGGAAGGAGCACAGACACAGTCCCCCCAATGCCACAAACATCTGCGATCCCACATCTGGAGGAGGACATCATAAACATCAGGAGACCTGAAGTACAATCAGCTAGTCTCACCCTGAGATAAGCTTCTATTTATTTGGAAAAATTATACTTGCTTTGTGAAAATAAATCTTTAGGTGCATGTATCGTTAATGAAGCTGTTCAAATCCACTGCTTTTTTTCCCACAGAGAACGGCCTCTTGGCACTGAGCTGGGGCGTCAGTGGGGCTCAATTACTGGCCACCCCACCGGAGAACGGCTTTCATTAAACTCGAAAAAAATGCAGGAGAGATTTACTAGGTTGCTATCTCAACTGAAAACATTGAGTTAAAAGGAGAGGTAGGGGCTTTTTCCCCTGCAGCACGGGAGACTGGGGGAGGGGGGGGGTGACCTTATAGAGGTTTATAAAACCATGAGGGGCATGGATCAGATAATCAACAGCTTTTCCCCCTGGTGTACGTACATACATACATACATACATATATGCATATATATATATATATATATATATACGCCGTGGGGAAAAGCTGTTGATTATCTCTTCTATGCCTCTTATGGTTTTATAAACCTCTATAAGGTCTCTATATAGCGATACACAGAGGCACACACACGCATGAACACACACACACATGCTCACGTGTGCACACACACACTCTCTAACACACACACACTTGATAGAGGTTTATAAGATGATCAGGGGAATAGATAGAGTAGACAGTCAGAGACTTTTTCCCCGGGTTCAACAGAGTGTTACAAGGGGACATAAATTTAAGGTGAAGGGTGGAAGGTATAGGGGGGATGTCAGGGGTGGGTTCTTTACCCAGAGAGTGGTGGGGGCATGGAATGCGCTGCCTGTGGGAGTGGCAGAGTCAGAATCATTGGTGACCTTTAAGTGGCAATTGGATAGGTACATGCGTAGGTGCTTAAGCTAGGACAAATGTTCAGCACAACATCGTGGGCCGAAGGGCCTGTTCTGTGCTGTATTGTTCTATGTTCTATATATGTATATACATTAAAAATTCTCTTTAACAATGCTCCCTCTTATCCATGGACGTGCAATTCCTTTCCACGTCCGTCCCCTATCGGGATGGTCTCAGGCCTCTCTGTGTCTGTTGGAGAAAAGGCCTTATAAGGCACGTTGCATATTACATGATCTGAAGATGCCGGTGTTGGACTGGGGTGGACAAAGTTAAAAATCACACTACACCAGGTTTATAGTCCAACAGGTTTAATTGGAAGCACTAGCTTTTGGAGCGTCGTGGTTCACAACCTGAAAAGCGCGCACTTCCAATTAAACCTGTTGGACTATAACGTGGCGTTGTGTGATTTTTAACTTTGCCTATTACTGTGTCACATTGTAATACTGTCCTCAAACCATTGTGAGGCGCTGTTGCACCACTTTGTGAGGAGAATTCACATTCAATAGGGCGGCAGGGTTAATGGTACAGATCTGAGATAGAAGTGGGAGGTCACAAAGTGTGATGCCGAAATTGATGACAAACTCCTGGATCTACTCTGTCACTGAATCTTCCTAGTCCCAAACCGTCACCAACATTTAGATTAAACCTACATACACGATTAGTCTGCAAGACCTTCCAACCCATCCTCAGATTCGTGTCTTTGCATATTGTGATTATAATTGTATTAATTGAGTCATACAGCCCTTCGGTCCAACCAGTCCATAAGCCCAAACTAACCTAGCCCCACCTGCCTGCACTTGGCCTATATCTCTCCAAACTTTTCCTCTTCATGTCCTGGTCCAGATGTCTTTTGCATGTTGCTAGTGTCCCCACATGCACCACTTCCTTAGGAAGTTCATCTATAAAATATCGTTTCTCACGTCATTTTTAAATCTTGCTCCGTTCACTTTAAACTGTACCCTCTCATCTTGAACTCCCCCCCCCCCACCGGGGAAAAGACCATTCACCTTAGCTACACCCCTCCTGGTTTTATAAACCTCCCTAAGGTCACCCCCTCAACCTCCTGCACTCCAGTTACAAAATAGAAGACAGCCTATCCAGCCTCTCCTTATGGCTCCAACCCTCCAACATCCTGGTAAGTCTCTTCCTAACATTCTGCAGCGTATTAATATCCTTCCTATAACAGGGAGACCAGGACTGCACACAGTGCTCCTGAAGAGGTCTCACCGACATCCTGTACAACCCCAAATAATATCCCAGCTCCGACACTCAACGGTCTGGTTAATGAAGGCAAGCGTGCTAAAGGCCTTCAGAAAAAGCCTATCCACATGTGATGTAAACTTCAAAGAATTATGTACTGAACCCCTGCTTGTCCTGCAGCCCTGCCTATGGTCCTACTTTTAATTGTAGAAGTCCTGCCCTTGGTTGTATGATCAAAATGCGAGATTGTCAGCGTGTTCCATCCTCCCCAGCTGTACAATAGCTGAACTGTAATGTTCACCTGAACCAGTGACATGGTTCAAAGTGAGTTTGCTACAAGTTGGACACATTCCCTCTTGATGAAAATTTGTTGCTGAAAAAGCACAGCAGGTCAGGCAGCATCCAAGGAACAGGAGAATCGACGTTTCAGGCATGAGCCCTTCTTCAGGAATGAGGAAAGTGTCCAGCAGGCTAAGATAAAAGGTAGGGAGGAGGGACTTGGGGGAGGGGCGTTGGGAATGCAATAGGTGGAAGGAGGTTAAGGTGAGGGTGATAGGCCGGAGAGGGGGTGGGGCAGAGAGGTCAGGAAGAAGATTGCAGGTTAGACCACATTCCCTCTTGCCTCCAGCACTACCAGCCGTCGGGATAGTTTGACACGCAGCACTGTTACTGATCCAAGAGTGTTGGAAGACATCACGAACCTGTCTCTCTCTTCAACAGAGATACAATCATCGTGGTGCAGAACCGTGTCCCACCCGTCCCCTGTAACCATGTCTAACCCACTAAGCCTACACGTCACTTGCCACTATGGACAATTTAGTGTGACGATTAGAGCGGTGCTGGAAAAGCACAGCAGGTCAGGCAGCGTCTGAGGGAGCAGGAAAATCGCTGCCAAAATGGCACACTTTCCTCATTCCTGAAGAAGGGCTGATGCTCGAAACATCGATTCTCCTGCTCCTTGGATGCTGCCTGACCTGCTGCGCTTTTCCAGCAACACACTTTTCAGCTCTGATCTCCAGCATCTGCAGTCCTCACTTTCTCCGATAGTTTAACATGACCAATTCACCCTAACCTGCACATCTATGGACTGTAGGAGGAAACAGGAAGAAACTCACACAGACATGTGGAAAATGTGCAAACTCCACTCAAACATTCACCCAAGGCCGGAATCGAACCCAAGTCTTGGTGAGGCAGCAGTGCTAACCACTAGTCTAATGGTTACTCTCCTTCCAAACATGGACAGAAGAATCCAGGAGACTGTTCTCCGTCACCAGGATTGATATTCCTGAAGGTTACACACTCTTAGAGTCATAGAGATGTACAGCACAGAAACAGACCCTTCGGTCCAACCCGTCCATGCCGACCAGATATCCCAACCCAATCTAGTCCCACCTGTCAGCACCCGGCCCATATCCCTCCAAACCCTTCCTATTCATATACCCATCCAAATGCCTCTTAAATGTTGTAATTGTACCAGCCTCCACCACTTCCTCTGGCAGCTCATTCCATACACACACCACCCTCTGGGTGAAAAAGTTGCCCCTTAGGTCTCTTTCATACCTTTCCCCTCTCACCCTAAACCTCTAGTTCTGGACTCCCCCACCCCAGGGAAAAGACATTGTCTATTTACCTTATCCATGTCCCTCATGATTTTGTAAATCTCTATAAGGTCACCCCTCAGCCTCCCACGCTCCAGGGAAAACAGCCCCAGCCTGTTCAGCCTCTCCCTATAGCTCAGATCCTTCAACCCTGGCAACATCCTTGTAAATCTTTTCTGAACCCTTTCAAGTTTCACAACATCTTTCCGATAGGAAGGAGACCAGAATTGCAGGCAATATTCCAACAGTGGCCTAACCAATGTCCTGTACAGCTGCAACATGATCACCCAACTCCTGTACTCAATACTCTGACCAATAAAGGAAAGCATACCAAACGCCTTCTTCACTATCCTATCTACCTGCGACTCCACTTTCAAGTAACCCACCCAGACCCATTCCCCTACACCTAACACTATGGCCAATTCACCCTGACCAGCACATCTTTGGATTGTGGGAGGAAACTGGAGCACCCGGAGGAAACCCAAGCAGACACGGGGAGAATGTGCAAACTCCACATAGTCAGTCACCCGAGGCGGGAATCAAACCCAGGTCTCTGGCGCTGTGAGGCAGCAGTGCTAACCACTGTGCCACCATGCCGAGGGGGTGCAGAGGAGGGTCACCAGGTTGGTTCTGGAGTTGAGGGGGTTGGTATATGAGGAAAGACTGAGTAGACTGGGATTATATTCATTGGAATTCAGAAGAATGAGAGGGGATCTTATAGAAATATATAAAATTATGAAGAGTATCGATCAAATCGAAATAGAGAGGATGTTTCCACTGGTGGGTGAGACTAGGACAAGAGAACATGGCCTCAAGATTAGAGGAAGCAGGTTTAGAATGAAGTGAGAAGGGACTTCTTCACCCAGAGGGTTGTTAATCGATGGAATTCCTTGCCCAGGGAAGTAGTTGACGCTACTTCAGTAATCATTTTTAAAGCTAAGGTAGATACGTTTTAGGAATGAATTAAGGAATATGGTGAGAAAGTGGGTACAGTGGAGCTGAGTCCATGAAAAGATTAGCCACGATCTTATTGAGTGGCTGTGCAGGATTGAAGGGGCCAGACGGCCTACTCCTGCTCCTAGTTCATGTTCCTATGAAATCAGCGAGTGGTGAAAACAGCCCCTTTATTCAGCAATCACAGCACAATTTCAATGCAGCGATAGAATCCCCGAAATACAGTCCTCCCAAGAGGAGAGAGTGAGGACTGCAGAAACTGGAGAGCAGAGTCGTAACGTGTGGCGCTGGAGTACCACAGCCAGTCAGGCAGCATCCAAGGACCAGGAGAATCAATGTTCTGGGCATTCCTGCACCGCATTTTTCAGTTGTTACGAGAGCCCCTTTATTCACAGTTCTTACATGATAGTCTGCCGAGTCTCCTGGACGGGGAGCGGACTTAGCAAGTGCTCACTCTGTCAATCCCATTGAAGTGAAACAGCAGCAGGGAGGGGCTTCAGTAATGTTGCAGGCCCCTTACACACGTGGTGTGTGTGTCTGCTCAGAAACAAACCCTTCCTGATGAAGGGCTTTTACCCAAAATGTCGACTCTCCTGCTCCTCGGATGCTGCCTGACCTGCTGTGCTTTTCCAACATCACTCTAATCTTGTCTCTAATCTCCAGCATCTGCCTAGATGGAGCAAGGCAGGCAGAACGAGGGAAAACTCCGAATCCCAGAGGAGAGGCATTGAATCAGTTATCCGAATAATCAATTATCCAAACAAAATACTGTTCGGATAATCGAGGTTCCTCTATATTAAAATTCCATTACGCTGTGTTGGGGCGGCACTGTAGCTCAGTGGTTAGCACTGCTGTCTCACAGCACCAGGGACCCAGGTTCAATTCCCGCCTCGGGTGACTGACTGTGTGGAGTTTGCACATTCTCCCCGTGTCTGCGTGGGTTTCCTCCGGGTGCTCCGGTTTCCTCCCACAGTCCAAAGATGTGCAGGTCAGGGTGAATTAGCCATGTTAAATTGCCAGTGGTAGTAGGTGCATTAGTCAGGGGTGAATGTAGAGGAATGGGTCTGGGTGGATTGCTCTTCGGCGGGTCGGTGTGGACCTGTTGGGCCAAAGGGCCTGTTTCCACACTGTAGGGAATCTGATCTAATCCAGGGTGCATAAAGGCCTTGAAGGGCCTCTGCCCTGGGAGACAGGAGATGGGTTATATGTGCTAAATGCTACTTCTGATGGGATCAAGAGTGTCTGTCTGGTCTGCTTGCATACCTAAGTGATGTTAGTCCTTTTGTCTTTCAAGTTAGTAAAACTACGAGGCCTATATGCTCTAAATAAGTTAAAAATTGTACCTTTTACTTAATAAAAGCCTGATGACTGCAGTTGAAATGTGAGATTTGTTTCATATTTACCGGTCTGAGTTTCATTGATTCATGCAATATCATGGAAGCGGGTTCTTCAAGGGACAATGGCCCAGTTAAAAAGGTATTTAACAGGTACTTAGTAAGTAGGGAATCTCTTCAGGTCCAGGAGATGGTAGGTGAGGGCTGATTAATGTTATAATATTTCATGGTGACTTGATGGGGGCTGTATTGTTTCCGATATTGACTCTGTTCAGCAGTAGCTCTGCCTGAACACAGGTTGGAACAAAGGCTGATCAGGTGTGAAAACACAGTAATGTGTTTGAAAGGGTTGTTTTAGTTCGAAAGAGTTGCTTGAATTTGGTCCAGCTTATGACAGTAAAATAGAATATAGAATTCAAGACTGAATGAACAAAGCCGTGTTATAGTGAGTCACGGGTTAGTAAAGGATTATGAATGTTAATGCATACAGCATGCTGTTGAGTGATTTAGTAAAGATTACCCAAAACACAATATCTCACAATTTCCCCCGCCCCCCCACCCCTTTGATTCCACTGACATCATTCAAACAGAATCACACAATTCTTATCCTGGCTTACAGACTTTTGATAGATTGGAAACTCCGCTCTCCAAAGAGTAACCATGTACAGTTGGTGTTACAGTGACAAACATCATGGTGGTCAGTCAGTCTCTGGGCCCGTCGTACTGTGAGAGGTCCATCAGATGTGAGAGGCCTGAATCCAGGACCTCCCTTCCTCAGCCCTGGTATGGGGGTCCTTCCCACTTCCCACCTGCAGTGGTTCCTTCTGGGTCTTTTTCACAGGAACCCACTCGCCCTCGTGTGGTGTCGGGACTTCCGTCTGGCAGGGCTATCCCAGCCAGCTGATGCCCAGGGAGGAAGCAGACTGCACAGCCTCGGTTAGTACTTTGTGTGGGACGATAATGACAGCCTGCAGCACATCGGGGGTCTGTGTAAACGTTGGCGGCCTGGTCCTCTGCTGTTCTGCGGGCTTCAGTCAGAGCCCATAATTCTGAGGGCTGTATAGGCTTCCCAATACCAGGCCAGGTGTGGAATGGTGTGACCGGATTTCCCATGACCCATTTCCCACATGCCTCTCACAGGGCCACACTGGGCTGTTAGAGGTACTGTGGGTTTTTAATTCAAGTCCCTTTTTCCTGCTTGCTACAAGGTAGAGGTGAAAATGTGTTGCTGGAAAAGCGCAGCACGTCAGGTAGCATCCAAGGAGCAGGAGAATCGATGTTTCGGGCATGAGCCCGAAGATTCCTGAAGAAGGGCTCATGCCCGAAAAGTCGATTCTCCTGCTCCTTGGATGCTGCCTGACCTGCTGCGCTTTTCCAGCAACACATTTTCAGCACTGATCTGCAGTCCTCACTTTCTCCACAAGGTAGAGGTGTTCTTGTCAGAGTGGTGGGTTCCATTTTCAGTTCCCTGGAGTTAACCTTGTCGATAGCCCAACACTTTAATTCTTCCCTTTGTAGGGTTCTGATGGACCACGTTACCCATCCCTCATCGAAATAGAGAGAGGAGTGCAGCTGGGTGAGGATATCCATCCTGAGGAACGGCTGGTCAACAAGTCCAACTATTACTAACTCGTGGGGGCAGAATTCAAGATGTATGGGATTGGTCAAAGTTAAAAATCGCTCCGAAAGCTAGTGCTTCCAATTAAATCTGTTGGACTATAACCTGGTGTTGTGTGATTTTTAACTTTGTCCACCCTAGTCCAACACCGGCATCTCCGAATCATGGGATTGGTCAGTTTGATTTCAACCCTGTCAGCTCTTGCTCCATGAGCTGTCCTCACTGTCCCATCGAGGGGACTTCTAGGGTAGGCACGTCAAATCTACTCCTGTGCACAAACGTCCAGGTTCCCCGCCCTCATGTTCCCATACAGCCCATCCCCCCTCTGCTAGCAGAAAGCCAGTAGGAGGGTAGAGGGTGAGCTCTTTCATTTCTTTGTCAACGTTAGCCGTTCCTTACTCCCAGCCTCCAGGCTCTCCTCTTCCTTGTTAGACAATTTCTTTCTTTTTCCCCTTTGGCCAGTACCCCCTTGGCCCAGTGACCTTCCTTCCCAGAGAAGTGATACTTCCCTGGTCTTTGGTCTTAGGTTACCCGTGGGTCTGTTTCATCCATTCTGCCTGAAGGGCCCACAATGTGGCACCCACGTCTCCGTTGACCCAGTCGGCTCGGTCCACTAAGTCACAGTAATTTGTCCCCCCTCCCAATCCCACTCTGGTCTGGTGGGTTTGAAGATTTTGCTGAGCTCAGGTTCAAGTCCGGCCACTAAAGTAGGCCTCAGCAGGCCGGAATTGCAACCTTGAAAATCCCTGGCGCATTTGGGATTCCTGTATCTGCACCCTGTCTCAGGGATTTCCCCACAACTGGTCTAGGCTTTCTCAGGCCTTCACTGGCCTCTTCTTTTCTGTCGACCACTTGTCTCGATTCTCAAGGGTCAGAGGTCACTGTGTGTATTTCAGTCTGCAGTATCAGCTCAACCACCTCAGAGCCATCTTCTAATCTGCGCCTGACCATTTTTCAATCTTTACTTTCCTGGTTTTAAGGGGTTGTAAAAACGATACCAGGGATACCAAGTCCTCATCGCTTTCCCTGCTAGAGTTCCTCTGGTTCCCAGGGCAATAGCTTTGTCTTTCTGAATCACTTCCTGGATGTCTCAGGTGGTCGAGTACAAATTCTGTGCGGGCTTGGGAACCGGGGAAGAAACCGACAGGACTGTTATCGCATCCTCCTGTTTCTTGTTCCCTTTTTCAAGCTCCTGATCTTTCTGCAGCTGTTCATGTGCTGCGTTTAACTGCTTTTTAAGTTGGATTACTTCATGGTCATGGGCTGATCAGGTCATGACTTCGTTTCTCTGGTGAATTTGTCCCATAAACGCAAGGGATCATTTAATCCTGCCTTTATTTTTCTGTCGGGTGTTTATTTCCCCCAGACCCAATTAATACTTAATTTGTTTCGTGGAGACATGATGGGGATGATATCGTTTCCAATATTGACAGCTATACAAAAGTAGCTTGGCCTAAACGTTGCTTGGAGCAAGGGCTGATAAGGTGTGAAAATGCAGTAATGTGTTTGAAAGGGTTGTTTTAAATTGGAATTAGTAAAATAGACTACAAAACCGCAGTTTTATGAATGAATGAATAGAACCGTGTTATAGTGAACAATGGGTTAGTGAAGGAAGAACAGGAACCTGGTGTTAATGAATATAGCATGCTGTTGAGTGATTTAGTAAAACATAATATCTCACAATTATTAAGGATTAGATTGCAGAATACTTGGAAATCATGCTAAAATAGGGCTGAGTCAGCATGGCTTTGTTATGGTGAGGTTGTGCCTGACACATTTGTTCGAATTCCTTGAGGAAGCAAATTAGATGACGGAGAGCCATCCACGTCCCCCAATATCATTTATTGTATTCGTTGCTCCCGATGCGGTCTCCTCTACACTGGGGACACTGGGCGCCTCCTAGCAGAGCGCTTTAGGGAACATCTCCGGGACACCCGCACCAATCAACCAAACCGCCCCGTGGCCCAACATTTCAACTCCCCCTCCCATTCTGCCGAGGACATGGAGGTCCTGGGCCTCCTTCACCGCAGCTCCCTCACCACCAGATGCCTGGAGGAAGAACGCCTCATCTTCCGCCTCGGAACACTTCAACCCCAGGGCATCAATGTGGACTTCAGCAGTTTCCTCATTTCCCCTTGCCCCACCTCACCCTAGTTCCAAACTTCCAGCTCAGCACTGTCCCCATGACCTGTCCTACCTGCCTATCACCCTTCCCACCTATCCACTCCACCCTCCTCCCTGACCTATCACCTCCATCCCCTCCCCCATCCACCTATTGTAGTCTTTGCTACCTTCTCCCCAGCCCCACTCCCCTCCCATTTATTTGTCCACCCTGGAGGTTCCCTGCCTCTATTCCTGATGAAGGACTCCATCCTGAAACGTCGATATTGCTGCTCCTCAGATGCTGCCTGACCTGCTGTGCTTTTCCAGCACCACTCTGATCTAGACTCTGATTTCCAGCATCTGCAGTCCTCACTTTTACCAAAGGATAGCCAGTGGACAATATCTATTCAGGTTTTCAGAAGGCTTTTGACAAGGTGCCACACAGGAGGCTGTGAATTAAAATGAGTCCATGGTGTTTAGGGGCAAGGTATTGGCTTGGATAGAGGATTGGCTGATTGGCAGAAGTCAGAGAGTAAGGATAAAGGGATCTTTTTCAGGATGACAGCTGGTGACGAGTTAATTTCCAAGGGTCAGTGTTGGGACCACAACTATTCACATTATACGTTGAGGAAGTGGAGAGGTTGCAAAAGGACTCGGTCATGCTCGGCAAGTGGACACAGAAGTGACAGATAGAACACAATGTGGGGTTAGTGCAAAAGGCATTGAGGCACAGAGAGACTTGGGAGATGTTCTGGCATTGACAGGTGTTGAATCGAAACGTGTGGCGCTGGAAAAGCACAGCATTCGAGGAGCAGGAGTGTTGACATTTCGGGCATCAGTCCCTCATCTCCCACTCTTCAGATGCTGCCTGGCCTGCTGCATTTTTCCAGCACCACACTTTTCAACTTTGACTAGTGGTTCAGGGTTCTGGGTCTGTACTCAATGGAATTTAGTTGGATGAGTGCGGGGGAGTCTGATTGAAACTTCAAAACACTGAGGGGCCTGGAATGGAGAGGACGTGGATAAGATGTTTCCACAAGGAGGAGAGGCCAGGGTGTGATGGCACAGCCTCAGAGTGTCCTGGGAGGAGGAAGAATCACTTCAGAGAGTGGTTAATCCGTGGAACGCATTGTCGTAGAGTGCTGTAGGGGCCAAGTCATTTGAGACAGAGATAGATCAGTTCTTGATTCATAGGGGGATCAAGTGTTACAGAGAGAAGGCAGGAGGATGGGGTTAGAACATAGAACATAGAACATAGAACAATACAGCACAGAACAGGCCCTCCGGCCCACGATGTTGTGCCAAACTTCTATCCTAGATTAAGCACCCATCCATGTACCTATCCAAATGCCGCTTAAAGGTCGCCAATGAATCTGACTCTACCACTCCCTCGGGCAGCGCATTCCATGCCCCCACCACTCTCTGGGTAAAGAACCCACCCCTGACATCTCCCCTATACCTTCCACCCTTCACCTTAAATTTATGTCCCCTTGTAACACTCTGTTGTACCCGGGGAAAAAGTTTCTGACTGTCTACTCTATCTATTCCTCTGATCATCTTATAAACTTCTATCAAGTCACCCCTCATCCTTCGCCGTTCCAACGAGAAAAGGCCGAGAACTCTCAACCTATCCTCGTACGACCTATTCTCCATTCCAGGCAACATCCTGGTAAATCTTCTCTGCACCCTCTCCAAAGCTTCCACATCTTTCCTAAAGTGAGGCGACCAGAACTGCACACAGTACTCCAAATGTGGCCTAACCAAAGTCCTGTACAGCTGCAACATCACCTCACGACTCTTGAATTCAATCCCTCTGCTAATGAACGATAATACTCCATAGGCCTTCTTACAAACTCTATCCACCTGAGTGGCAACCTTCGAAGATCTATGTACATAGACCCCAAGATCCCTCTGCTCCTCCACCTGACTAAGAACCCTACCATTAACCCTGTATTCCGCATTCTTATTTGTTCTTCCAAAATGGACAACCTCACACTTGGCAGGGTTGAACTCCATCTGCCACTCCTCAGCCCAGCTCTGCATCATATCTAAGTCCCTCTGCAGCTGACAACAGCCCTCCTCACTGTCCACAACTCCACCTATCTTTGTATCATCTGCAAATTTACTGACCCACCCTTCGACTCCCTCCTCTAAGTCATTAATAAAAATTACAAACAGCAGAGGACCCAGAACTGATCCCTGCGGAACTCCACTTGTAACTGGACTCCATGCTGAATATTTACCATCTACCACCACTCTCTGACTTCGACCGGTTAGCCAGTTTTCTATCCAATTGGCCAAATTTCCCTCTATCCCATGCCTCCTGACTTTCCGCATAAGCCTACCATGGGGAACCTTATCAAATGCCTTACTAAAATCCATGTACACTACATCCACTGCTCTACCCTCATCCACATGCTTGGTCACCTCCTCGAAGAATTCAATAAGACTTGTAAGGCAAGACCTACCCTTCACAAATCCATGCTGGCTGTCCCTAATCAAGCAGTGTCTTTCCAGATACTCATAAATCCTATCCCTCAGTACCCTTTCCATTACTTTGCCTACCACAGAAGTAAGACTAACTGGCCTGTAATTCCCGGGGTTATCCCTATTCCCTTTTTTGAACAGGGGCACAACATTCGCTACTCTCCAGTCCCCTGGTACCACCCCAGTTGCCAGTGAAGACGAGATCATTGCCAACGGTACTGCAATTTCCTCTCTTGCTTCCCACATAATCCTAGGATATATCCCGTCAGGCCTGGGGGACTTGTCTATCCTCAAGTTGTTCAAAATGTCCAACACATCTTCCTTCCTAACAGGTATCTCTTCTAGCTTATCAGTCCGTTTCACACTCTCCTCTTCAACAATACGGTGTTGAGAAACATTTCACCAGGATGAAATGGTGGGGCAGTTTAGTTGAGCTGAATGACCTAATTCTATCAGGGCAGCACGGGGCTCAGTGGTTAGCACTGTTGCCTAACAGCACCAGGAACCCGGGGTGGATTCCAGCCTCAGGGGTCTGTCTGTGTGGACTTTGCTCATTCTCCCTGGGTTTACTCCAGCCGCTCCGGTTTCCTCCCACAATCCAAAAATGTGCAGATTAAGTGAATTGGCTATGCTAAATTGCCCATGGTGTTGAGGGATGTGTAGGTTATGTGCATTAGTCAGGGGAAATGTAGAGTATTAGGGGAATGGGTCTGGATGGGTTACTCTTCGCAGGGTCGGTGTGGACTTGTTGGGCCAAATGGCCTGTGTCCACACTGTAGGGATTCTATGTCTTATCTTATCCTCAATCTGAATGATGCTGGAGACCCCTGACCATATGATGGTAAGTTTGATTTGACCCACAGCTCTCAGTGACCCAGCAAAACAACGTATAATCCCATTCCAGCTCCTGGGCAGTGTCATGGCGAACAGTCTAATGTAGCTGGAACTGAACAACACTGGTTCCAGGGTCAGAACCAAACCTGGTCCAGTGATGTATTGATGTAAGAGTAATGATTGGTCAGTGGAGGCAGTTTTAAACGGTGTTTTGATTTGACAGTGATCTCCAACACCCCCAACAAACCCCACCTCCTCCCATGGATACCGCCCTCTTTCTGGATTTGCTGGTATTTTTCGGCCCAGATACCGCCCTCTGATTGGATACCCTGTTGTTCCTGGCCCAGATACCGCCCTCTGATTGGATATCCTGTTGTACCCTGCCCAGATACCGCCCTCTGATTGGATATCCTGTTGTACCCTGCCCAGATACCGCCCTCTGATTGGATATCCTGTTGTACCCTGCCCAGATACCGCCCTCTGATTGGATATCCTGTTGTACCCTGCCCAGATACCGCCCTCTGATTGAATATCCTGTTGTACCCTGCCCAGATACCGCCCTCTGATTGGATATCCTGTTGTACCCTGCCCAGATACCGCCCTCTGATTGGATATCCTGTTGTACCCTGCCCAGATACCGCCCTCTGATTGGATATCCTGTTGTACCCTGCCCAGATACCGCCCTCTGATTGGATATCCTGTTGTACCCTGCCCAGATACCGCCCTCTGATTGGATATCCTGTTGTACCCTGCCCAGATACCGCCCTCTGATTGGATATCCTGTTGTACCCTGTCCAGATACCGCCCTCTGATTGGATATCCTGTTGTACCCCGCCCAGATACCGCCCTCTGATTGTATATCCTATTGTACCCTGCCCAGATACCGCCCTCTGATTGGATATACTGATGTACCCTGCCCAGATACCACCCTCTGATTGGATATCCTCTTGTTCCCTGCCCAGATACCGCCCTCTGATTGGATATCCTGCTGTATCCTGCCCAGATACCGATCGCTGATTGGTCGAGAGCTCGGGCGCGGCGGTTTATTGTGGAGGAAGCAGAATCATAAAGGTGTGTGACGTCACATCCTCTGCCAACGGGTCACAGGAAATAACAGAAACAGGTAAGAATTTACATTTTCCTTCAGAGCCTATGGATATAATGTACACCCTATAGACAACATAAAAATCAAGTGTACATCTTAAAATACCCCTATAGATTCCGTGTGCCCCCCCCCCCCCCCTATCGTTATCTACAGATACCCTATAGCCGCAAGAAACTCTATACGTACCCTAGGCACTCCCTATCGACCCTATATGCCACCTATAGACACCCCATAGACCCTGTATGATAACTATAGACACCCTATAGACTCTATGCTAAGTATAGACACCCTATAGGCCCTGTATGCCATCTATAGAGTCTATGTGAAGTATAGACAACTTATAGATTCTGTTTGCTACCTATAGACACCCTATAGACCCTGTATGCTACCTATGGACTCCCTATAGGCCCTATATGCTAACTATAGACACCATACAGACCCCGCATACTCCTGATGGATGCCCTACAGACCCGTCCACTCCTGACAGACCCCATGCGCTCCCTATAGGCACCTGTGGATGCCTGATATAGACTCTATGCAGTTCTCAGGAAGGGTCACTGGACCCAAATCGTTAACTCTGAGTTCCCCGCACAGATGCTGCCAGACCTGCTGAGTGTTTCCAGCAATTTCTAGTTTTGCTTCAGATATATGGAGCCCTTGGAAGACCCATATGTATCTTTAAAGTGATTCAGTGCACTCTATGGCCCCCTATGGAGACACTGGATCCTGGGTATACTTGATAGAGCCCAGATAGACTCTATAGAAATTGTACATGACATCGGACAGGCAGGCAGGAAAATAGGCCCCTGGATATAACAGCACCAATTAGCCACCAAAAGACATGACCAACTATCACTGGTATCCATATACACAGATGAAGAGGGATACAGTTCAACTGGAACAGTACATCCAACCTGGGACAGGCTAAACAAAGACACACAGGGGATTTCTGAGAGGCCTGGCATTCAAACAGGAACTCCGTAACAAACATATTGATTTGGACCCCATTAACCAGCCCCTGAGAAAAAGAATCTGAAGTGATATCACCTACCACGACAGACCCAGACAGATAAATAGCAAGTGGGACAGATCACCAGCGTTTCACCGGAGGCTCCCTGATGATGTTATGGTGACAAAACATCTGAGAACAAACCTTCCAGCTCAGCGAGCAAACTTACAACCTGAGCTAAAATGGTAGAGACTTGTACAGCCTATAGATACACTGTAGACCCTGCGGCAGTCCTGTTGAGAATTATAGAGCTAATATAAACCTTTTAGAAAACTGATTGTTGTTTATAAACCCTTAAATTGCCTGTAGAGATAATCTGTTCAGATTCTCTGGAGACCTTTCAGCTTGCATAGAGACCCTATTGCAATCCTATTGAGAAACCATAGAGAACCTATAGAACCAAACAGATATAAAAGACTCCATAGTAACCTCATACTATCTGTACAGACCTGACTGACCCAGAATAAATCCTATAAGAGTACTTATAGGTACTGCACAGCTTTATGGAGAGGGCCATCTATAGACGCTGTATGAGCTGGTTTATTGCTGTGATGAGAGTCGGTCACTGTTTACTGATGAAAGATTCTTTCTCCAATTTGTTTCTTTGTTCTAGGTATTCCGGGCTCTCTGATCACTTTTTCCAGAGGCCATGAGCTCCAAGCCTGATGACGTCTTCTCCCTGACCAAAGAGGAGGAAGCAAGCAGGGTGACTGGCAGGTGAAGTCACGCTGACCTCTCGCTGGCAGGTTGTCTCAGCTCATGGGTTCCAGCTCTCCCTCCTGGGAAACACCCAGTTACAAAACCAGGGTCCCTTTAAAGGAGTGGTCTGAGGGCCTCTTGAATTGAAAAGTCACATTGTCCCGGAGTGTGTTAGAACATGTCTGAGCAGAATGCTTAAAAATATCAGTAAAATCGCACGGCTGCCAACGATGTACAACAGCATTTCTGCTTGAGTGAAATCTTGATAGAAAGGGGGAGGAAACAAATACTGTGTTCTTTCCCAGTGGAGCCCTCTGCATCTCGGAGTCCTCTTACTTTTCACGAGCAGCCTGGGATAGAAGGTGTTTCACACGGCTGGCAGGTGGGACTAGATTGGGTTGGGGATATCTGGTCGGCATGGACGGGTTGGACCGGAGGGTCTGTTTCTATGCTGAACCTCTCTATGACTCTAAGAGAACAGTTTTGTTAAGCCGAACCCAGAGTATTTGAGAGACTTAGCCATGAATTGATTTTCATTTATGATTTTTGATTTGGTAAGAATATTTGCTTTAAACAAAACCTCAATTTAAAAGTACCTAAATTTATTGAAGAGGGGGTTGAAATATTTTCTGTACCATTTTGAGAAGGTTGCTATAAGTTTCAATGGCCTAGGGAACCAAGTGTTGGAGGTTCCAGGTGAATAGTCCAAGATTATAATATGACAAAGACTTCAATGCTTAATACATTTGAGTTAGTTGCAAACGTTTGCAGACAAAAGTTTAGAAATCAGACTTTTTTTTTGTTAAAATAATCTCTCGACACCAACAGGTTTAATTGGAAGTGCCAGCTCCTTCATCAGGTGGTTGTGGAGTACACTGTGATGTAACTGAAATTATACAGTGGAAAATACCTTGATTCTTTAAGTCTCTCATCTGTTGGAATGACCATGTTGATTTCACTTCTTTCATAAGTAAATCGCAGAACTTATTTTTTAAAAATAAAAGTTACATTCTCAAGTGGAAGCTCATGCTTCCAATCAAACCTGTTGGACTATAACCTGGTGCTGTGATGTTTTTTTTAAAACTTTGTACACCCCAGTCCAACACTGGCATCTCCATACCATGACTTTTTTTTTTGGAATTTGTTTATTCAACAAGGAGCTGAATTTGAATTGAGGAGCTGCTCAGCTTGAGTGAGATTTTGCAAGATTTCAGAGCGGTCCTGTGTTAATGGCAAACTTTAAAAAAAAAACAGTCATAACTTTCTTCCACCTAGAAGTCAATGAGGCTTCTGAGGTCAGAGTTTGCTGTTTGGCTGATGGCTGCAATCTGTCCCAAAAATACAGCTGGCAGTAAACGTTTGCAAACAGAAAATATGGGGGAATAAGACAAGTGAGAGTGTACGGGACAATAGGCTCTTTGGAGAGGGGGGGGAGGAGGAGGAGGAACAACAGAGTTGAAGTGGTAGAGGCTTCATGTTCAATTCCTGTGCTAACCGAGGTCACATACCTCCTTAACCTCGCTCTTTACCTGACTGTTGCATCAAACTCACCAGCAGCTTCTATATAAATTCCTCTCTCAATCTCCTACGTTCCAGTGAAACATGTTCAAACCTTCTTTCCAACTCAGACTCTCCACATCCAGCAACATCCTGGTTAAATCTTTCCTGAACCCCCGTCCTATAAACAACAGGGCGATCAGAACTACACACCGGATTCTGGAAGGGGTCTCCTCGATGTCCTGTATGACCTCAACATGACTTCCCCAACTCCTACATTCAAAAGACAGAGCAATGAAAGCAAGCGTGCTAAATGCCTTTTTAACCACCATGTCTATATGTGATGCAGACTTCAAAGATCTGAATCCCTAGGTTTTTGTGTTCTGTCGCATACATGATGTTTCTCACAGCCTATAAAAGATGTATTTATTCCTCCCCTCTGATTCCTGTTAGCCATTCAATGCAGCTTCTAGTTTACACAGTAATCTTTAATGTGACATTCCTTATCTCTCCACGCTTCAGGCTCACTGCCTTTATTCCTGATGAAGGGCTTTTGCCCGAAACGTCGATTTTGAAGCTACTTGGATGCTGCCTGAACTGCTGTGCTCTTCCAGCACCACTAATCCAGAATTCCTTATCAAATGCCTACTGGAAAACTCAGTACTGTACGTCCATTGGTTCCCCTTTATGTACAGCACAAGTTACTTAGAGTCACAGAGATGTCTGGTTCGGTCCAACTCATCCATGCCAACGAGATATCCCAACCTAATGTAGTCCCACCTGCCAGCACTTGGCCTATATCCCTCTAAACCCTTCCTATTCCTGTCCCCATCCAGGTGACTTTTAAATGCTGCAATTCTCCCAGCCTCCTCCCACTTCCTCTGGCAGTACTTCCTGAACGAACTCCGTTAAGTTGGTGAAACGCAATTTCTACGTTGTATTCGGTCACACTCCGATGACATACCCCTGAGCTTTGCTGCACCAGGTGAGGAGAGGGGTGCACAGAGACCAGAGGACCTGACCAAAACCACCAGGACCGTGAGCTGGGTCTGGGAAATCCTACCTCTCGGCCTCTCTCTGCCACAGTCACAACGTGCCTGAGTTTCCTAGAGGGAGGAGCACATTGTGTATGCTCCCCCAGTAGCGTTTGGGCATAGGGTGAGCACATCAGGGGTGGGGCACATTATAGAATCCATGCAGTGTGGAAACAGGCCCTTCGGCCCAACAAGTCCACCCCGACCCTCTGAAGAGTAACCCACCCAGACCCATTCCCCTAAATTTCCCCCCCCTGACTCATGCACCTAACCTACACATCCCTGAACACTGTGGGGCATGTAGCGCGGCCAATTCACCCTGACCTGCTCACCTTTTGGACTGTGGGAGGAAACCAGAGGGAGCCCACCCCGACACGGGGAGAATGTGCAAACTCCGCCCAGACAGTCACACCTAGGCTGGAATCGAACCCGGGTCCCTGGTACTGTGAGGCAGCAGAGCTAACCACTGAGCTAGCGTTATCCTCACTTCCCTGCAGTACCATTATGATTCTGCGGGGGGCAGTGTATCCTGCTTACTGGGTGATTTCTAAATGAGAAAGACAGGAGTTTGTGTTCTTGCCCATGTAGCTGCTGCTCAAGGGGAGCCTCCTGATGGGAACAGTGGAAACTGTTATTGGGAAGGCACTGTAGCTCAGTGGTTAGCACCGCTGCCTCTCAGCACCAGGGTCCCAGGTTCAATTCCAGCTTTGGGTGACTGTCTGTGTGGAGTTTGCACATTCTCCCCGTGTCTGCGTGGGTTTCCTCCCACAGTCCAAAGATGTGCAGGTCAGGGTGAATTGGCCAGGCTAAATTGCCCATAGTGTTAGGTGCCTTAGTCTGAGGGAAATGGGTCTGTGTGGGTTACTGTTCGGAGGGTCAGTGCGGACTGGTTGGGCCGAAGGGCCTGTTTCCACACTGTCGGGAATCAAATCTGTCCCTTTACAATGAAACCGTGTCGGTTTTTCCATGTCGTCGGGGTGCCGATCCCATCTTTCAGGATAGTATGCAGGGCTGTGACCCACACTCACCCCCTCCCTCTCTCCCTCCTGCCCTCAGGATGTATATTCCCAAGATCATCTCCCAGGGCCCAGCGAAGGAATGGATCGAGAGGCGCAGGCTCACCATCCGACCCTGGGCCTCCTTCGTCGACCAGAAACGTTTCTCCCGGCCGAAGAACTTTGGCGAGATGTGCAAGCGGCTGGTGAAGAACGTGGAGTACTTCCAGAGCAACTACGTGTTTGTGTTCCTGGGCTTGATCGTGTACTGTGTGTAAGTGAGAGGGACGCGGGCAGGGGGTTAGTGCGGACTAGGGTAATGGCAGCCACACGGTGTTCCTCAGTCTTGTGGGCATGTTGGGGTGTAGAGTCGGCGATGGAGCTGCTGCATCCTCCCCTGAGCTGTCCCCAGCCCAGGACTGCTCCCAGTACCTGCCCCAGGTCCCCTCCCTGCCTGACTGGCTATATTCTCCTGGCTCAAAGAGAGGCCCAGATTCCCAGGTGAAACTGTGTTCCCCAGAGCACCGAGGGACCCTCTCCAACATTCCAGGCTGTTGGACGTGGTGCTTTTTCCACTTCCTAGTACCCAGACACTGGGGGATGGTATATACTCCTCATTACCAGATTTGGGCCACTTGGACTCCATGTACTCACGAATGTAATGTTCGATCATTTTCATTGTCCCTCTGTTTGTGTGTGTGAGTTTGTGTGTGTGAGTTTGTGTGTGTGAGTTTGTGTGTGTGAGTTTGTGTGTGTGAGTTTGTGTGTGTGAGTTTGTGTGTGTGAGTTTGTGTGTCTTTTGTGCTCTCTCGCAGATACTTTCTGATCTCCAATTCTTTCACACACTCATTTTCTCACTATCTCTCACACACTCCCTCTCACTACCTTTCCACAGTGCACTCTGTCTCCCCCTCTCTTTGCCACACTCCCCCCTCCCTCTCTATCTCTCCCTATCTCTCTTTGAGACACACTCTCACTCAGAATCTCTTGCACACACTCTGTCATCTCATGTATGCTGTCACCAGCGCGCCCTGTCTCTCTCATATGCTTGCTCTCAGTCCTGCACTCCCTTCTCTCATTCTCCTGCTCGCCGACTCTCCCTCTTGTTCACACTCTTTCCGTCTCTATCTCTCACTCTGTGTGAATCTCTCTCTCTCTCGATTTCACTCGCGGTTCCCTTCCCTCACACTCATTCTCACGCCGAGTGGTTTAGACGTGGGGGAGCCAATGGATGTTATCTGCCTCGTCTTCAAGAAGGCCTTTGACAAGGTGCCACACAGGAGGCTCCCAAGTAAGATAAGGGCCCACGGTGTTAGAGGCAAAGCCGAGAGTGGGGATAGAAGGGTCCTTCTCAGGATGGCGGCCGGTGGTGAGTGGTGTTCCGCAAGGCTCCGTGTTGGGACCGCAACTTTTCACTTGATACATTAACGACTTAGATGAGGGAACTGAGGGCGTTCTGGCCAAGTTTTCAGATGATATAAAGATACGTAGAGGGAGCATTGAGGAGGTGGGGAGGCTGCAGAAGGAGTTGGACAGGTTAGGGTAGGGAAAGCACCAGCAGATGTGGCAAAGTGTCACTTTGGGACGAAGAATAGGGGCATGGACTATTTTCCAAATGGGGAGAATATCCAGAAGGTCCACGCCCCTCCCATCCTGGCACCTTCCCCTGCCACCGCAGGAACTGTAAAACCTGTGCCCACACCTCCTCCCTCACCTCTATCCAAGGCCCTAAAGGAGCCTTCCACATCCATCAAAGTTTCACCTGCACATCCACCAATATCATTTATTGTATCCGTTGCTCCCGATGCGGTCTCCTCTACATTGGGGAGACTGGGCGCCTCCTAGCAGAGCGCTTTAGGAAACATCTCCGAGACACCCGCACCAATCAACCCCACCACCCCGTGGCCCAACATTTCAACTCCCCCTCCCACTCTGCCGAGGACATGAGGTCCTGGGCCTCCTTCACCACCGCTCCCTCACCACCAGACGCCTGGAGGAAGAACGCCTCATCTTCCGCCTCGGAACACTTCAACCCCAGGGCATCAATGTGGACTTCAACAGTTTCCTCATTTCCCCTTCCCCCACCTCACCCTCGTTCTAAACTTCCAGCTCAGTTACTGTCTCCTTGACTGGTCCGGACTTGTCCGACCTGCCTATCTCCTTTTCCACCTATCCACTCCACCCTCTCCTCCCTGACCTATCACCTTCATCCCCTCCCCCACTCACCCATTGTACTCTATGCTACTTTCTCCCCACCCCCACCCTCCTCTAGCTTATCTCTCCACCTTCAGGCTCACTGCCTTTATTCCTGATGAAGGGCTTTTGCCCGAAACGTCGATTTCGAAGCTCCTTGGATGCTGCCTGAACTGCTGTGCTCTTCCAGCACCACTAATCCAGGATCTGGTTTCCAGCATCTGCAGTCATTGTTTTTACCTAGAATATCCAGAAGTCAGAAGTCTGAAGTGCGAAGAGACTAGGGAGTTCTAGTCCAGGATTCTCTCGAGGTAAACTTGCAGGTTGACTGAGTGGCAAATTCAGTGATGGCATTTATTTTGAGAGAAATTGAATATAAAAGCAGGGATGTGTTTCTGAGGCTCTGGTCGGACCCCATGTGGAGTACTGTGCGCAGCTTTGGGCCACCGACCTGGAGCGTGTTCGGAGGAGGTCCACGAGAAAGGTTAAGTTTTTCAATCCTGGGGCCAATGAGGAATGTCTGGGGACTCCGGGGTTTATGTTCGATGGAGTTTAGAAGGATGAGGAGGGATCTAACTGAATGGCCTGGACAGAGTGGGTGTTGGGAAGATGGTCAGAGGGACTGGGACCCGAGGAGAATGGGGTTGAGAAACTTAACAGCCGGGGTTGAACGGCAGAGCAGACTCGATGGGCAGAATGGTCTAATTTCTGCTCCTCTGGCTTACGGTCTCTCTCTCTCTGTGTTCTCCTCCTCTCTTCCCCCACCCCCCAGGATCACCTCTCCGATGCTGCTCATCGCCCTGGTGGTGTTTTTCGGAGCTTGTTACATTGTTCACCTGCGGGCCTCCCAGTCTCGCCTTGTCCTGTTCGGTAAGTACCCCGTCCGAATGCTTCGTCAGATTCGAGCATCTGCCTGCACCACCTTCTCTGGGCAGCACAGTCACTCAGCTCTCCTCTGGATCACTCCCTCCTCACCTTAAACTGATGCCCGCTGTTCTGAGACACACCCGCCCTGGGGGAAAAGATTGGCACCGTCTGTCTCGTGACGTCGGATACCTCAATCAGATCCCCTCCACCCCTGCTGCAGGGAAAACAAACCCAATATCTCCTCGTAACTGAAGCTTTCCATCCCAGGCAACATCCGAGTGAATCTCCTCTGCACCCTCTCCACTGCAATCATGTCCTTCCAATAGTGTGGTGACCAGAACCGTGCCCGCTGTTCTATCTGGGTCTTAACCAATGTCTTCTAACAGTTGCAACAAGACCTCCCTGTGTCTGTCCTCTACGCCTCGGCTAACGAAGGCAAGCATCCCATACGCCTCTTTCCCCACCCTGTCTTCCTGCGCTGATACCTTCACCAATGTCTGGACTTGTACACCAGGGTCCCTTTTTAAATAACTCCACGGAGGCTGGTATCCCATAACCAAGTTGCCCTTTAGTTAAACATCCACGGTACATGACACTGACCCAGCCAGCTCTGAGTGAACAGAACCTCTGTCGCTCCTGTTTATAGCTGTCAGCCTGGGCTCCCTGATTGACAGCCCCAATCAGGGACCTCCTTTTCTGCAGTCCATCTGGCTGACCTCATTCTAATCATTGTACCTTTTATTCCTCAATTTTTATGTCATCTGCACATTACCTAATTATATCTTCGGTGTTCACATCCAGGTCATTAATGAACAAAACAAATACCGGGTTTTCCTTTATTGGTCAGAGTATTGAGTACAGGAGTTGGGAGGGTCATGTTGTGGCTGTACAGGACAGTGGTTAGGCCACTGTTGGAATATTGCATACAATAGAGACGTACAGCACAGAAACAGACCCTTCAGTCCAACCTGTCCGTGCTGACCCAGATATCCCAACCCAATCTAGTCCCACCTGCCAGCACCCGGCCCATATCCCTCCAAACCCTTCCTATTCATATACCCATCCAAATGCCTCTTAAATGTTGCAATTGTACCATCCTCCACTACATCCTCTGGCAGCTCATTCCATACACGTACCACCCTCTGTGTGAAAAAGTTGCCCTTTAGGTCTCTTTTATATCTTTCCCCTCTCACCCTAAACCTATACCCTTAGTTCCGGACTCCCCAACCCCAGGGAAAAGACTTTGTCTATTTACCTGATCCCTGCCCCTCATCATTTTGTAAACCTCTATAAGGTCACCCCTCAGCCTCCGACGCTCCAGGGAAAACAGCCCCAGCCTGTTCAGCCTCTCCCTGTAGCTCAAATCCTCCAACCCTGGCAACATCCTTGTAAATCTTTTCTGAATCCTTTCAAGTTTCACAACATCTTTCCGATAGGAAGGAGACCAGAATTGCAGGCAATATTCCAACAGTGGCCTAACCAATGTCCTGTACAGCCGCAACATGACCTCCCAACTCCTGTACTCAATACTCTGACCAATAAAGGAAAGCATACCAAACACCACCTTCACTATCCTATCTACCTGCAACTCCACTTTCAAGGAGCTATGAACCTGCACTCCAAGGTCTCTTTGTTCAGCAACACTCCCTAGGACCTTACCATTAAGTGTATAAGTCCTGCTAAGATTTGCTTTCCCAAAATGCAGCACCTCACATTTATCTGAATTAAACTCCATCTGCCACGTCTCAGCCCATTGGCCCATCTGGTCCAGATCCTGTTGTAATCTGAGGTAACCCTCTTCGCTGTCCACTACACCTCCAATTTTGGTCTCATCAGCAAACTTACTAACTGTATCTCTTATGCTCACATTCAAATCATTTACATAAATGACGAAAAATAGAGGGCCCAGCACCGATCCTTGTGGCACTCCACTGGTCACAGGCCTCCAGTCTGAAAAACAACCCTCCACCACTACCCTCTGTCTTCTACCTTTGAGCCAGTTCTGTATCCAAATGGCTAGTTCTCCCTGTATTCCATGAGATCTAACCTCGCTAATCAGTCTCCCATGGGGAACCTTGTCGAACACCTTACTGAAGACCATAGTGATCACATCTACTGCTCTGCCCTCATCAATCCTCTTTTGTCTCACAAACTTGATTGAGTTTTTTGAAGTAGTAACATGATTTCCTACGCACAAAGCCATGTTGACTATCCCTAATCAGTCCTTGCCTTTCCAAATACATGTACATCCTGTCCCTCAGGACTCCCTCCAACAACTTGCCCACCACCGACGTCAGGCTCACTGGTCTATAGTTCCCTAGCTTGTCCTTACCACCCTTCTTAAACAGTGGCACCACGTTTGCCAACCTCCAGTCTTCCGGCACCTCACCTGTGACTATCGATGATAGAAATATCTCACCAAGAGGCCCAGCAATCACTTCTCTAGCTTCCCACAGAGTTCTTGGGTACACCTGATCAGGTCCTGGGGGATTTATCCACCTTTAACTGTTTCAAGACATCCAGCACTTCCTCCTCTGTAATCTGGACATTTTGCAAAATGTCACCATCTATTTCTCTACAGTCTATATCTTCCATATCCTTTTCCACAGTAAATACTGATGCAAAATACTCGTTTAGTATATCCCCCATTTTCTGTGGCTCACACACAAAGGCCACCTTGCTGATCTTTGAGGGGGCCTATTCTCTCCCTAGTTAACCTTTTGTCCTTAATATATCTGTAAAAACCCTTTGGATTCTCCTTAATTCTATTTGCCAAAGCTATCTCATGTCCCCCTTTTGCCCTCCTGATTTCCCTCTTAAGTATACTCTTACTGCCTTTATACTCTTCGAAGGATTCACTCGATCTATCCTGTCTGTACCTGACATATGCTTCCTTCATTTTCTTAACCAGACCTTTCCTTTCACCCTGACAGGAATATACTTTCTCTGGATTCTTGTTATCTCATTTCTGAAGGCTTCCCATTTTCCAGCCGTCCCTTTACCTGCGAACATCTGCCTCCAATCAGCTTTCGAAAGATCTTGCATAATACCATCAAAATTGGCCTTTCTCCAATTTAGAACTTCAACTTTTAGATCTGGTCTATCCTTTTCCATCACTATTTAAAAACGAATAGAATTATGGTCACTGGCCCCAAAGTGCTCCCCCACTGACACCTCAGTCACCTGCCCTGCCTTATTTCCCAAGAGTAGGTCAAGTTTTGCACCTTCTCTGGGAGGTACATCCACATACTGAATCAGGAAATCATCTTGTACACAATTAATAAATTCCTCTCCATCTAAACCTTTAACACTATGGCAGTCCTAGTTGATGTTTGGAAAGTTAAAATCCCTTACCATAACTACCCTATTATTCTTTCAGATAGCTGAGATCTCCTTACAAATTTGTTTCTCAGTTTCCCTTTAACTATGAGGGAGTATAATACAATCCCAATAAGGTGATCATCCCTTTCTTATTTCTCAGTTCCACCCAAATAACTTCCCTGGATGTATTTCTGGGAATATCCTTCATCTGCACAGCTGTAACGCTGTCCCTTATCAAAAATGCCTCTCCCCCTCCTCTTTTGCCTTCCTTTCTATCCTTCCTGTAGCATTTGTATCCTGGAACATTAAGCTGCCAGTCCTGCCCATCCCTGAGCCATGTTTCTGTAATTGTTATGATATCCCAGTCCCATGTTCCTAACCATGCCCTGAGTTCATCTGCCTTCCCTGTTAGGCCCCTTGCATTGAAATAAATGCAGTTTAATTTATTAGTCCTACCTTGTCCCTGCCTGCCCTGACTGTTTGACTCACTTCTGTTCTCAGCTGCACCCGTCTCAGATTGATCTCTTTCCTCACTATCTCCTTGGGTACAACCTCCCCCCCCCCCCCCTTACTAGTTTAAATCCTCCCAAGCAGCTCTAGCAAATCTCCCTGCCAGTATATTAGTCCCCTTCCAATTTAGGTGCAAACCGTCCTTCTTGTACAGGTCTCTTCTACCCCAAAAGAGATTCCAATGATCCAAAAATGTGAATCCTTCTCCCATACACCAGCTCCTCAGCCATGCATTCATCTGCTCTATCCTCCTATTCCTGCCCTCACTAGCTCGTAGCACTGGGAATAATCCAGATATTACTACCCTCGAGAACCTCCTTTTTAAATTTCTGCCCAACTCTCCTGTAACCTCCCTTCAGAATCTCAGCCTTTTTCCCTTCCTAAGTTTCCACAATTCCTTGGGTTTGGGAAAAGTTTCCTGGAAACCTAGAAGTGTAATCGCTGTGCCCAGGAAGGGTGAGACAAGAACAGGAAGTTATCAGCTGGTTAGTCTGTCAGCCATCATTGGCTGAAATAGCCTAATCCCATTGTGAAGCTGACGAGATCAGGGCAGGCAGAAAATCCAGATGTGATTTGTGCAGAGCAGATCGAAGCTCAGCCTTCCGACCATATCCAAATGTCCATGCTGGTGAACAATCCCTCAACTCACTGCAGGAGGAGGCGCCGAGAGTATCCCCATCCTCAACGATGGAAGAGGCCAGCACTCCTGCTGAAATAACAGGACTGAAGCCGATGGTAAAAGGTCTTCAGGCAGCAGTGCGATGGGAGTGATCCATCCCAGCCTCCGCCCCCAGTGGGCCCCAGCATTACAGATACCAGCCCTCAGTCAAGGCCATTCTCTCCATGTGCTATTAAGAAAACATCAGAGACACTGGATTCGGCAAAGTCTCTCGAGGCCCTGACCATGTAGTATTGAAGACCCGTGCTCCTGAACTTGCTGCTCCCCGAGCCAGGCTGTTTCAGTGTGGTTACACACTGGCATTAACCAGGAGTCTGACTGTTGGTGTGTTTTGTATATTACACAGGTCGGGAGCTG